>NW_024061462.1:0-126006 GCF_016432855.1 Salvelinus namaycush
TTACGTCGGGGGCACCACTGCATTTATCACAAAAGGGAGATGGACTGCCCTGGCTCTGGCTGTGTCTGTGTACATGTCAGCTTATCCACACTAGCTAGACATTATACGACTATATGGATATTTACACAGTGCCTGCCAACCTCCCAAGCCCCCCACCCACCCGGACTTTACCCACCAGCAATGCTCCAACTTGGTGGGCTGACTCAAATATTTGCTTTTGTCTCCCCAAACCCAAGCCCCCGATTCCACCCATGTCTCAGGTGTGAGGTTGCCAAAGGATGTCTGCCTGTGAGCGACTGTAATTGTCGGTGTACAGCAGCTAGCGTGGAGATGTTTTCCTGTAAGGGGACAGGGAGGAATCTCCCTCAGGCTCTGTCGTCTCTCTCTTGTCTTATTGGCTGGTAGGGGTCACAGCTGTACAAGGACTGGGCTGTCTTCATTATGGTGGAGGAGCAGAGGTGGAGAAAGAGAGAGAGAGAGGGATGGGAGGAGGAGGAGAACGATTGTGAGCGAGAGAGAAAAAGAGAGTTGAAGAGAGAGAGAGAGGGAATGAGTGTGAGTCAGTGAGAGAGTTAAAGGCAGAGAGTCCAGGGGGAGATATAAGAGATGTGTGTTTGTTTAAGAAGACCACTGAGAGCCTAGAGGAGGAGTGTTTGATGTTGAGAGAGGGATGACGGAGGGATGGATGGAGGGATGACCCCTTTAGGAAGGGAGAAATAAATCTGCTGAAGAGCTTCAGGGTTGCCACTATCCCTTTTTCTCTCCCTCCCTCTGCTCCCCCCATACCCACTCCTTTCCCGTCTCTCTCCCTACTTCCTTCTCTCTCTCCCCTCCTCCCAGACAGGTTAACAGCCAACCATATGGACCCCAGCTGCTCCCACAGTACATTCGCTAGGCATCCACAGCCCTCAAACACTCAAGGCCAGGTGAATGTTCCCTAAGGAAACACATTTAATGAGGCCTTGGCTCTGAGAACAACTGGACACAGGAGTCTCCCCCTAAACTTTCCCCGTCTCTCTCTCTCTCTTCCTTTCTCCGTCTCACTCCCCCTTCTCCCTTTCTCTCCATTTCACTCTTTCTCTCTCTCTCTATCACCCCCTTCCCTTATGCAATGCCTTGTAAGACAGTAAAGTTGTTCAGATCAAAGCAGAGAGAATCTGTTTGCAGAGCCCTCTTTTTGGAGCAGTCACTTTTTGGAGCAGCTCTCTGAGTCAAAGTCTGTGTGTGTGTGTGTGTGTGTGTGTGTGTGTGTGTGTGTGTGTGTGTGTGTGTGTGTGTGTGTGTGTGTGTGTGTGTATTTGTATTTGTGTGCCTGTTGCATTTTAATGCATGTGTGTCCTAGTCAACTCCCCATCCTGTAGATGAAGAGAGAAACAAACACAAACACACACACACACACACACACACACACACACACACACACACCCACACCCACACCCACACACACACACACACACACACAAAAAACCCCAGTGAGTATGTACATGTCCCTGTTAGCAAAAACCATATGTGGCAAATGATGCGCTCACACCCCTGTCAGTCAATGAGACAACGTCCCTCTAGGTTTTCTTCTCAGTAAGTCACTACAGATACAAAGTGCAGATGGCTTCTGCTTTGTCTCACAGAGCTAGGAGCTGAGGCTACGCACCACACACACATACACACCCCTCCCTCATTCAGCTTAGCTGAAGGACCCCTGACATGACCACAGGCTTTGATCCCCGTGCTGAACACACACACAAACACACGCAAGCATATACAAGCACACACACACAAACACACAGAGACAGGGAAGACATTTGACCCCATATGTCATGTCACCCAGTACCAGGGACAGATTTTGTTCAGTTCAAACAACTGCCCAAAGACAAAGTTCAAAAGTTTAATGTTCTCAAGAGGTAGATGTTTGCGGTGGTATAATCCCAAATGATCTATGTATAAATATAATCGTAATCCTTAATCTCTGTGGAAGAAAACAACCAGATTTGCTTGTGGCTTCCTCTTCTGGGGGTTTACTATGGTTAAGGTAGAACCAGGATGTGAACATGAAGCTAGAGTTAGGGTTGAACCAGGACGTGGACATGGAGCTAGGGTTAGGGTTGAACCAGGACGTGGACATGGAGCTAGGGTTAGGGTTGAACCAGGACGTGGACATGGAGCTAGGGGAGCCGAGTGAACCAGGCGTGGACATGCGAGCTAGGGTTAAGTATTGAACCAGGACGTGGACATGGAGCTAGCGTTAGGGTGAACCAGGACGGGACATGGAGCTAGGGTTATGCTTGAACCAGGACGTGCACGACATCGGAGCTAGGGTTAGGGTTGAACCAGACGTGGACATGGAGCTAGGTTAGGTTGAACCAGGACGTCGGACATGGAGCTTAGGTAGCATGGACCAGGACGTGGACATGAAGCTAGGATTAGGGATGAACCAGGACATGGACATGAAGCTAGGGTTAGGATTGAACCAGGACATGGACATGAAGCTAGGGTTCGGGTTGAACCAGGACGTGGACATGGAGCTAGGGTTAGCATGGACCAGGACGTGGACATGAAGCTAGGATTAGGGATGAACCAGGACGTGTACATGAATGTAGGGATGAATCAGGATGTGGACATGGAGCTACGGTTATGGTTGAACCAGGACGTGGACATGGAGCTAGGGTTAGGATTGAACCAGGACATGGACATGAAGCTAGGGTTCGGGATGAACTAGGACGTGGACATGGAGCTAGGATTAGGGTTGAACCAGGACGTGAAGGTAGGGTTGAACCAGGATGTGGACATGAAGCTAGGGTTAGTGTTGAACCAGGATGTGGACATTAAGCTAGGGTTAAGGTTAAACCAGGATGTGGACATGAAGCTAGGGTTAAGGTTAAATCAGGATGTGGACATGAAGGTAGGGTTGAACCAGGATGTGGACATGACGCTAGGGTTGAACCAGGACACGGACATAAAGCTAGGGTTATGATTGAACCAGGATGTTAACATGAAGTGGGTTAGATTGAATCAACAATGTGACAGGAGAAGGTAGGGTTGAACCAGGATGTGGACCTGAGCTAGGGTTTTGAGGTTGAACCCAGGACGTGTGTGAAATGAAGCCAGGGTAGGGTTGAACCAGGAGGTGGACAGAGCTAGGGTTCCTGGCGGTGAACCAGGATGTGGACATTGAAGCTAGGGTTATGGGTTCGAACCAGGATGTGGACATGAAGCTATGGTTAGGGTTGAACCAGAGATGTGGACATGAAGCCTCATGGTTAGGGTTGAAACCAGAAGTGGACATGAAGCTAAGGTGTAGGTGGCAACCAGGACAGTAGGACATGAAGCAGGGTTAGGTGGAACCAGGAGGTGAGACATGAAGCTAGGGTTTGCAGGTTGAAACAGATCGTGGACATGAAGCTAGCGTTAGGGTTTGAACCAGAATGTGGACATGAAGCTAAGGGTTAGGTTGGAAACCCAGGACGTGGCACATGAAGCAGGGTTAGGGTTTTGAACCGGAGGTGGACAGGAAGTAGGGTTGGCGTTGAACAGGATGTGCGAGCATAAGATCGAATCTAGGGTTAAGTGGTTGAACCAGGAGTGGAAATGAAGACTAGGGTTAGGGTTCTGCAACCAGGATGTGGACATGAAGCTAGGGTTAGGGTTGAAACAGGACTGGAATGGAGTTAGGTTTGCGGTTGAACCAGGATGTGGACATGAAGCTAGGGTTAGGTTTGAATCAGGCGTGGACATGGAAGCCAGGGTGAACAAAGAGTAGGACATGAAGCTAGCGGTTGGGTTGCAACCAGGATGTGGACATGAAGCTAGGGTTAGGGGTGAAACAGACGTGGGGAGTGTTGACCTGAGCTAGGGTTAGGTTGCAGAACAGGACGGGACATGAAGCCAGGGTTAGGGTTGAACTAGGAGGTGGACATGGACGCTAGGTTTAGGGTTCGAACCAGGATTGCGACATCAGAGCCTTAGTTTAGGGTTGAACCAGGATTTGCGACATGAAGCTCGGAATGAAACAGACGTGGACATGAAGTAGGGTTAGCGTTAGAGTGTGAACCAGCGACGTGGACAGGAATGTAGGAAAAGTTGCCCCGATGTGGGACATGAAGCTAGGGTTGAACAAGGATGTGGGCCATGAAGCTAGGGTTAGCTTGACCATGATGTGGACATGAAGGTAGGTTTGAACCAGGATGGGGACAAGAAGGCGTAGAGTTGAACCATGATGTGCCGACATGAAAGGAGGATGCGGAAAAAAAAAAAAACCCCCCGGATGGTGACATGAAGCTAGTTGCAATCCAGAAGTCGAGACATGAAGCTAGGGTTAGGGTGAACAGGATGTTGAACATTGCACTAGGCCTGAACAAGGACATGGACATTACACTAGGGTTGAACCAGGACATGGACATTACGCTAATAGCGTTGAAACAGGACGTGGGACAGGAAGGTTGTTAGGGTTTACCAGGATGTGGACATGAAGCAACGGGTATGATTGAACCATGATTGTTAATACATAAAGATAGGGTAGATTGAACCAAGTGGACATGGAGCAAGGTTAGGGGTTGAACCAGGATGTGGACATGAAGGTAGGGTCGTGGTTGATAGTAAAAGGTTGTTGAACAGGATCGTGCCGACATGAACGGTAGCGGTTGAACCAAGATGGGACAGAACCTAGGGTTAGGGTTGAACCAGGAGTGGAAATGTAAGCTAGGGTTAGCGGTTGAACCAGAATTGCGACATTAAGCGTAGGGTTGAATCCAGAATTGGACATGAGCCACGGGTTGATTAGGGTTGAACCAGGAAGATGTGACATGAAGGTCAGGGTTGAACCAGAATGTGGACCTGAAGCTCAGATGGAAACCAGGATGTGCGACATGCAAGCTCAGGTTAGGGTTGAACCAGGATGTGGACAGAAGCGTCAGGGTTGAACCAAGACGTGAGACATAGAAGCTATGGTTAGGTCGGTTGAACCGGATGTGGACATGAAAGGTAGGGTTGAACACAACCAAGATATAGACATGAAGCCCAGGGTTAGCGACTGAACCAGGATGTGGACTGAAGCTCTGGTTAGGGTTGAACCAGAATGTGGACATGAAGCTAAGGTTAGGTTGAGAAAACAGGACTTGGACATGAATCCAGCAGTTAGGGTTGAACCAGGAGGTGACATAGAAGCTAGGTTTGCGGTTGAACCAGGATGTGCAAAGACCTGAAGCGTAGGGTTCAGCGTAGAACCAGGATGTGGACATGAAGCTAGGTAGGGTTGAACCAGAATGCTGGACATGAAGCAGGGTTAGGTTGGAACCAGGACGGGACATGAAGCCAGAGGTTAGGGTGAACCAGGAGGTGGCCAGAAGCTAGGGTTGGGTGAACCAGCGATGTGCGAATGAAGCTAGGGTTAGGGCTGTCGAACCAAGATGGGACATGAAGCATAGGGTTGCGGTGAACCAGGATGTGGACATGAAGCTAGGGTTAGGGTTGAACTAGGGGTGGGACATGGAGCTAGGTTTAGGTTGAACCAGGATGGCATGGATGATAGCGTTTAGGGTTGAACAGGATCTTGGACATGAAGCTAGGAATGAAACAGGACCGTGGACATGAAGCTAGGTGTAGAGTTGAACCAGAGTGGAAGGAATGTAGAGTCTGAACCAGGCATGTGGACATGAAAGCTAAGGTTTGAACAAGGATGTGCGGCATGAAGCTAGGGTTAGGCTTGAACAGGACGATTGACATGAAGATAGGGTTAGGTTGGCACAGGATGTGGACATGAAGCTAAGGGTTAGGGAACAGGACGGTGACATGAAGCTAGGTTAGGTTGGAACAAGCGACGTGGGACATGAGCCGGGTTAGGGTTGAACTAGGAGGTGGACATGGAGCCTAGGTTTAGGGTTGAACAGGATTTGGCATGGAGCTAGGTTTAGGGTTGAACCAGGATTTGGACAGGAAGCTAGGAATGAAAACAGGACGGGACATGAAGCTAGGTTAGAGTTGAATTTAAACCAGGATGTAGGACAGGAATGTAGAGTTGAACCAGGATGTGACATGAAGCTAGGGTGAACAAGGATGTGGGACTGAAGAGAGGGTTAGGCTTGAACCATGATGTGGACATGAAGGTAGGTTTGAACCCAGGATGTGAGAAAAGAAGGCTATAGTTGAACCAGGATGTGGACATGAAGGTAGGATGGAACCCGGATGTGAACATGATGCTAGGTTTGAACCGAATGGGCGACATGAGCTAGGGTAGGGTTGAACCAGGATGTTGACATGCACTAGGCTTCGAACAAGGACATGCGACATACACTAGCGGTGAACCAGGACATGGACCTACGATAGACCGTTGAACAGGACGTGGACAGGAAGGTAGGGTTTACCAGGATGTGGACATGCAAGCAACGGTTATGATGAACATGATGTACATAAAGTAGGGTAGAATTGAACAACAATGTGGACATGGAGCAAGGGTTAGGTTGAACCAGGATGTGGGACATGAAGGTAGGGTAGGGTTGAAGAGGGTGAACCAGGATAGTGGACATGAAGGTAGGGAGTTTAGAACCAGTGTGGACATGAAGCTAGGGTTAGGTCTGATTGAACAACATGTGAACATGGGCAAGGCGTTAGGGTTGAACCGGATGTGGACATGAAGAAGCGGTTAGGGTCGAACAGGACGAGTGGACATGAAGCCAGGTTTAGGGTTGAACCAGGAGAGTGGACATGAAGCTAGAGGTTTGGGTTCTTGAACCAGGATGTGGCACATGAAGCTAGAGGTTAGGCGTTGAACCAGGATGGGGACATGAAGCTTATGTTAGGGTTGACCATGGATGTGCGACAGAAGCTATGGTTAGGGCTGAACCAGAATGTGGACATGAAGCTAAGAAGTAGGGTGGAACCGGACGTGACATGAAAGCCAGGTTAGCGGTTGAACCAGGAGGTGCGACATGAAGCTAGGGTTTGGGATTGAACCAGGATGTGGACGAAGCTAGGGTTAGTTGAACCAGAATGTGCGAACATGAAGCTAGGGTTAGGTTGGATACAAGACGTGGACAGAAGCCAGGGGTTAGGGTTTGAAACCAGGAGTATGGAATGAGTAGGGTTGGTTTGCAACCAGTGGTGGACATGAAGCTAGGTTAGGTTGAACCAGGATGTGGATGTGGACAGAAAGTAGGGTTAGGGTTGAAACCAGGACCTTGGGACATGAAGCTAGTGGTTAGGTTGACCAGGACGTGGACATGAGTAGGGTTTGGGTTGAACAGGATGTGGACATGAAGGATAGGGTTAGGGGTGAATCAGACGTGCGACATGAAGCCCAGGGTTGAACCAAGATGTGGACATGAAGCTAGGGTTTGGGTGAACCAGGATGTGGACATGAAGCTAGGGTTAGGGTTTGAACAGGACGAGACATGAAGTAGGGTTAGGGTTGGAACCGGACGTGAGACATGAAGCCAGGGTTAGGGTTGATACTAGGAGGTGCGACAGGAGCCTAGGTTTCGGTTGAACCAGGATTTGGACATGCGAGCTAGGTCTTAGGGTTGAACCAGGATTTCGGACAGAAGCTAGGAATGAAACAGGACGTGGACATGAAGCTAGGTTAGGTTGAACCAGGATGGTCTGAAAGAATGTAGAGTTGAACCAGGATGTGGACATGAAGCTAGCGTTGAACAAGGATGTGGGCATTGAAGCTAGGGTGTAGCTTGAACAATGATTGGGGACATGAAGTAGGTTTGAACCAGGATGGACAAGAAGGCTAGAGTGGAACCAGGATGTGGACATGAAGGTAGGCATGCCGACCCGGATTTGAACATGAAGCTAGGTTTGAACAGAATGTGGACATGAAGCTAGGTTGGGTTGAACCAGGATGTTGACATGTGCACTAGGCTTGAACAATGGACATGGACATTACACTAGGGGAAACCAGAGAATGGACATTAAGCTAGCGTTGAAACAGGACGTGGACAGGAAGGTAAAGGGTTTACCAGTATGTGGACATGAAGCAACGGTATGATGGTAACATGATGGTTAACTAAAGATAGGCGTTAGAATTGAACAACAATGTGGACATGGAGCCAAGGGTTTAGGGTTGAAGACAGGATGTGGACATGAATGGTAGGGTTAGGGTTGAACCAGGATGTGGACATGAAGGGTAGGGTGAACCAAGATGTGGAAATGACGCTAGGTTAGGGTGAACCAGGATGTGGGACATGAAGCTAGGGTTAGGGTTGAACCAGAATGTGACATTAATGTAGGGTGGAACCAGAATGTAGCGACAGAAGCCAGCGGTTAGGGTTGACCAGGATGTGGACATGAAGTAGGTGTTGAACCAGTAATGTGGACATGAAGATAGATGGAACCAGGATCACGGGACATGAAGCTAGCGCCGTTAGGGTTGAACCAGGATGGTGGCATGACAGGTCCAGGGTGAACAGACGTGGACATGAACAGGGTTAGGGTTGAACCAGGATGTGGACATGAAGTAGGGCCTTGAACAAGAATAGACATGACAGCTAGGTTATGGACTGAACCAGGATTGTAGAGACATGAAGCCTATGGTTCAGGTTGAACCAGAATGTGGACATGAAGCTAAGAGCTAAGTGTTGGAACCAGCGACGTGACATGAAGCAGTGTTTAGGGTTGAACAGGAGGTGCGACATGAAGCTAGGGTTTGGGTTTGAACCAGGATGGGACATGAACGCTAGGTTACGGTTGCAACCAGGATGTGGACATGAAGCTAGGGTAGGGTTGAACAGAATGTAGGACATAGAAGATAGGGGTAGGTCTGCGAACCAGGACGTGCGAAATGAAGCCAGGTCTAGGGTTGAAGCAGCGAGCGTGGACATGAAGCTAGGGTTTGGGTGAACGGATGTGGACATGAAGCTAGGGGTAGGGTTGAACAATGATGTGACATGAAGCTAGGTTCTAGGCGTTGAACCAGGATGTGGACATGAAGATAGGCGTTAGGGTTGAACTAAGGGGTGGACCAGGGAGCTAGGTTTAGGGCTGAACCAGGATTTGGACATGAGAAGCTAGCGTCGGGTCGAACCAGGATATATGCGACATGAAGCTAGGAATGAAACAGGACCCCGTGGACATGAAGCTAGGTTAGAGTTGAACCAGTGGAGTGGACAGGAATGTAGAGCTGATGAACCAGGAGGGCCGGACATGACGCTCAGGCTTGAACAAGGATGTGGGCATGAAGCCCTAGGGTTAGGCTTGAACCATGAGTGGACATGAAGCGTTTAGGTTTGAACCAGGATGAGATGGAGCGGACAAGAGGTAGAGTTGAACCAGGAGTGTTGGACATGAAGGTAGGATGGAACACGGATGTGAACATGAGCTAGTTTAGGACCAGAATGTGGACATGAAGCAGGGTTAGGGTTGAACCAGGATTGGTGGACATGGCACTAGGCTTGAACAAGGACACTTGACAGTACACTAGGGTTGAACCAGGACACTGGACATTACTCTAGGTTGTAAACAGGACGTGGACAGGAAGGTAGGGTTTTACAGGATGTGAGACATGAAGCAACTGTTTATGATGAACATGATGTTAACATAAAGCTAAGGGTAGATGAACAACCAATGTGGACATGGAGCAAGGGTTAGGGTGAACCAGGATTGTGGACAATGAAGGTGGGTTCCAGCGGTTGAACCAGGATGTGGACATGAAGGATAAGGTTGAACAAGATGTGGGACATGAAAGCTAAGGGTTAGGGTTGAACAACAATGGTGAACATGGAGCAAGGGTTAGAGGTTCGAACACAGGATATGTAGCCGGAAATGAAGCTAGGGTTTAGGGTGAACCAGACGTGGACATGAAGCAGGGTTAGGGTGAACCAGGAGGTGGACATGAAGCTAGGGTTTGGGATCTGAACAGGATGTGGACATGAAGCTAGGGTTAGGTTTTGAACCAGGATGTGGACATGCTGAAGCTATGGTTAGGTTGAACAGGATGTGGACATCGAAGCCTATGGTTAGGTTGAAACCAGAATGTGGACCATGAAGCTAAGGTTAGGTTGGAACCATGACGTGGACAATGAAGCCGGGTTTAGGGTTGAACCAGGAGTGTGGACATGAAGCTAGGGTTTGGGTTGAACCAGGATGTGGACATCGAAGCTCAGGGTTAGCGGTTGAACCAGATGGGAATGAAAGCTAGGTTCAGTTGGAAAACCAGGACTTGCGACGCAAGCCAGGGCTTAGGTTGAACCAGGAGGTGCGAATGAAGCTAACAAAAAAACCGGGTTTGGGTTGAACCAGGATAGTGGACATGAAGCTAGGTTATCTAGGGTTGAACAGGATATGTGGACATGAAGCTAGGGTTAGGGTTGAACCAGGATTGTGGACATTGAAGCTAGGGTTAGTTGAACCAGGACGTAGGACATGGAGTAGGGTTTCGGGTTGAACCAGATGGTGGACATGAAGCTAGGGTTAGGGTTGAATCAGGACGGGACATGAAGCCAGGTTGAACCAAGATGGGACATGAAGCTAGGGTTGGGTTGAACCAGGATTTGCGAATGAAGCTAGGCGTTAGGGTTGAATCAGGACGTATGACATGAAGCTAGGGTTAGGTTGGAACCGGACGTGGCCATGAAGCCAGGTTAGGGTTGAACAGGAGGTGGCATGGAGCTAGGTTTAGGCGTTGAACCAGGCATTTGGACCATGAGCCTAGGTTTTCAGGGTGAACAGGATTTGACTAGAAGCTCAGGACATGAAACAGGACGTGGACATGAAGCTAGCGGTTAGAGTTCGAACCAGGATGTGCACGACAGGAATGTAGAGTTGAACCAGGATGTGGACATGAAGCTAGGTTGAACAAGGATGTGGGCATGAAGCTAGGGTTAGGCTGAACCATGATGGGACATTGCAAGTAGTTTGATACCAGGATCGTGACGACCAAGAAGGTAGAGTTGAACCAGGATGTGGACATGAAGGTAGGATGGAACCGTGATGTGAACATGAAGCTAGGTTTGAACCAGAATGTGGACATGAAGCTAGGGTTAGGGTTGAACCAGGATGTTGACATGGCACTAGGCATACTTGAACAAGCGACATAGGGCATATACACTAGTTGAAACCAGGACATGACATTACGCATCGCGTCTGAAAACAGGACGTGGACAGGAAGGTAGGGTTTACAAGAGATGGGAATGAAGCAACGGTTAGATTGAACATGATGTAATCATAAAGCTAGAGGTTAGAATTGAACAACAATGTGGACATGGAGCAAGGGTAGTGGTTGAACCAGGAGGGACATGAAGTAGGAGGTAGGGTTTTGAACCAGGAGTGGACATGAAGGTCGGGTTGAACCAAGATGTGGACATGAAGCTAGGCGTTAGGGTTGCAAACCAGGCTGTGCGACTGAAGCCTAGGGTTTAGGGTGAACAGAATGTGGACATTAAGGTAGGGTTTTGCAAACCAGAATTGGACATGAAGCCAGGGTCCAAGGTAGGGTTTGAACCAGGAGTGGCATGAAGTAGGGTGAACCAGAAGTGGACATGAAGCTAGGATGGAACCAGGATTGCGTTCGTGGACATGAAGCCTAGGGTTAGGTTGAACCAGGATGTGGACATGAAGGTAGGTTGAACCAAGACTCGACATGGAAGCTAGGGTTAGGGTGAACCAGGATTGCCGACATGAGGTAGGTTGAACCACGATATAGGAATGAAGCTAGGAGTTAGACTGAACCAGGATCGTGCGACATGAAGCTATGGTTAGGGTTGAACCAGAATGTGGACATGAAGTAAGGTTAGGTTGGAACCAGGACGTGGAATGAAGCCAGCGGTTAGGGTGAACAGGAGTGTGCCGACATGAAGACTAGGAGTTTGGGTGAACCAGGATAGTGGAATGAAGCTAGGCGTAGGGTTGAACCAGGATGTAGTACATGAAGCTAAGGGTTAGAGGTTGAACCAGAATGTGGACATGAAGCCTAGGGCTGTAGGTTGGAACCAGGACTAGTGGACATGAAGCCAGGTTAGGGTTGAACCAGGAGGTGGACTGGAAAGCTAGGTTTGGGTGAACCAGGATGTGGACATGAGCTAGGGTTACGGTTGAACCAAGCTGCGGACATGAAGATAGGTTTGGGTTTAGAACCAGGCATGTGGACCTAGAAGCTAGGGTTAGGAGTTGAACTAGGAGGTGACATGGAGCTAGGTTAGGGTTGAACCAAGGATTTGGCATGGAGCTAGGTTAGGGTTGAACCAGGCATTTGCGACTGAAGCTCAGGAATGAAACAGGACGTGGACATGAAGCTAGGCCGTTAGAGTTGAAACCAGGATGTGGACAGGAATGCTAGAGGTGCACCCAGGATGTGGACATCGAAGCTAGTTAAGGATTGAACAAGGATGTGCGGCATGAAGCTAGGGTTAGGCTTGAACATGATGGGACATGAAGGAGGTTTGAACCTAGGATGTGGACAAGAAGGAGAGTTGAAAAAGGATGTGGACAGAAGCGTAGGATGGAACCCTGGCATGTGAACATGAATCTAGGTTTGAACCAGAATGTGCGACATGAGAAGCTGGGTTAGGGTGAACCAGGCTGTGAAATGGCATATTTTTTTTGAGCTTGAACAAGGACATGCGACATACACTAGGGTGACCCAGGACTATGGACATAAGCTAGCGTGAACAGACGTGGACAGAAGTCTAAGGGTCTACCAGGATGTGGAATAAGGCAAAGGTATGATGAACCATGATGTTAAATAAAGCTAGGGCTTAGAATTGAACAACAATGTGGACATGGAGCAAGGGTTAGGTTGAACCAGGATGTGGACATGAAGGTAGGGTTAGGTTGAACCAGGAGTGCCGACAGAAGTAGGGTTGAACCAGATGTGGAAATGAAGTAGGTTAGGTTGAACCGATGTGCATGAAGCTAGGGTTAGCGGTGAACAGAAGAGGACATTAACGTTAGGGTGAACCGAAGTGGGACATGAGCCAGGGTTATAGGGTTGAACCAGGATGTGGACATGAAGGTAGGGTGAACCAGAATGTGGACATGAAGCTAGGATAGGAACCAAGGATGGGCAGAGGTTTGGGAGTGGGTAGCTAGGAGTAGGGTTGGGAAAACCAGGGGGAATGTGGACATGAAGGTAGGGTTGAAACAAGCCGTCGGACATGAAGCTAAGGCGTTAGGGTTGAACCAGGATGTGGAGCATGAAGCTAGGGTTGAACAAGATCTAGACATGAAGCTAGTGTAGGACTGAACCAGGATTGTCGGACATGAAGCTATGTTAGGTTTGAACCAGCAATGTGGACATAGAAGCTAAGGTTAGGTTGGAACCAGGACGTGGACATGAAGCCAGGGTTAGGGTTGAACCAGGAGGTGGACATGAAGCTAGGGTTTGGGTGAACCAGGGATGTGGACATCGAAGCTAGGGTAGGGTTGAAACCAGGATGTGGACATGAAGTAGCTTAGGGTAGGAGTTGACCCAGAATGTGGACATGACGTAGGGTTAGTTGGAACCAGGATGTGGACAGAAGCAGGGTTAGGTTGAACCAGGAGGGGGACATCGAAGCTAGGGTTTGGGTTGAACCAGGATGTGGACATGAAGCTAGGTTAGGGTGCCAACCAAGATGTGGTCATGAAGCCAGGGTTTGGGTTGCAACAGGGATGTAGGCATGAAGCTTAGGGTTAGGGTTGAACTAAGGAGTGGACATGGAGCTAGTTAGGTTGAACAGGATTTCGGACATGGAGCTAGTTTAGGGTTGAACCAGGATTTTGGAACATGAGCTAGGAATGAAACAGGACGTGGAATGAATGAAGGCTAGGCTTAGAAGTGAACCAGGATGTGACCGACCGGCATGTAGAGTTGAAAAAGGATCGGGGACATGAAGCTAGGTTGAACAAGGATGTGGGCCTTATGAAGGTAGGATGGAACCCGGATGTGAACATGGGGGAGGGGGGGAGGGGGTGAAAAAACCTAGTTTGGAACCAGAATGTGGACACGAAGTTAGGGTTAGGGTGAACCAGGATGTTGACATGGCACTAGGCTTGAACAAGACATGGACATTACATAGGTTGAACCAGGACATGCCCGACATTACGCTAGCGTTGCACAGGACGTGGACAGGGAGTAGGGTTTACCAGGATGTGGACATGCAAGCAACGGTTATGATGAACCATGATGTTAACATAAAGCTAGGTTATGCATTGACCAACAATGGGACATGGAGCAAGGGTTCAGGGTTGAAACCAGGAGGTGGACATGAAGGTAATGGTTAGGGTTGTTGAACCTAGGATGGGGACAGAAGGTAGGGTTGACCATAGATGTGGACAAGAAGCTAGGGTTAGCGGTTGAACAGGATGTGGACATAGAAAGCTTAGGAGTTAGGGTTGAACCGAATGTGAAATTAAGGTAGGGTTGACCCAGAATGGGACATGAAGCCCCCAGGGTTAAGGGTCTCTATACCAATTCTCTGAACCAGATGTGGGACATGAAGGTATGGTTGAACCAGAATGTGGACATAAGCTAGGATGGAACCAGGATGTGGACATGAAAGCTAGGTTAGGGTTGAACCAGGAGGTGGCATGAAGTAGGGTTGAACCAAGCGGAGACAGGAAGCTAGTGTTAGGGAAAAGGTTGAACCAGGATGTGGACATGAAGTAGTTGAACCAAGTATCAGACATGAAGCGAGGGTTTAGATGAACCAGGAGTGGACCATGAAGCTATGGTTAGGGTGGAACCAGGATGTGGACATGAAGTAGGTTAGGGTTTGAAACCAAGAGGGACAATGAAGACTAGGGTTTGGGTTGAACCAGGATGTGGACATGAAGCTAGGGTTAGGGTTGAACTAGGAGGTGGACATGGAGCTAGGTTAGGGTTGTTGAACAGGATTTGGAAATGGAGCTAGGTAGGGTGACCCAGATTGGACATGAAGCTAGGGAATGAAACAGGACATGTGGACATGAAGCAAGCGGTTGAGTTGAACCAGGATGTGACAGAACAGGAATGTAGAGTTGAACCAGGAGTGAGACATGAACTAGGTTGAACTAAGGATGATGGGCATGAAGTAGGGTTAGGCTTGAACAATGAGTGGACATGAAGGTAGGTTTGAACCAGGATGTGCGACAGAAGGTAGAGTTGAACACAGGGATGTGAGACATAGGTAGAGGGAACCGGAGTCTGTGAACATGAAGACTAGGTTTAACCCGAATGTGGCAGGAAGCTAGGGTCTAGGGTTGTGAACCAGGGATCGTTGACATTGGCACTAGCTTTGAAAAAGGGACATGGACATCTACACTAGGTTGAACCAGGACATGGGAATTACGCTAGCTTTGAATTGAAACAGGACGTGGATAGAAGCGTAGGGTTACCAGTGTGGACATGAAGCAAACGGTATGATTGAACCATGACAGTTCACATAAAGCTAGGGTTTAGAATTGAAAACAATGTGACAGGAGAAGGGTTCTGGTTGTTGAACAGGATGGTGGACATGAAGGAGGGTTAGGGTTTGAACCATGATGTGGACAGGAAGTAGGCGTTGAACCAAGATGTGACATGAAGCCTCAGGGTTAGGGTAGTGAACCAGGATGTGCGAAATGAAGCTAGGGTTAGGTTGAACCAGAAGTGGACATTAGGTAGGGTGAACCAAGAATGTGGACATGAAGCCATGGGTAGGAGTTGAACCAGGATGTGGACATGAAGGTTAGGGTTGTTGAACCCTAGAATGTGGACATGAAGCTAGGATGGAACCAGGATGTCGGACAGGAAGCTAGGTTAGGGTTGACCAGGATGTGCGACACTGAAGTAGGGTTGAACCAAGACGGGGACATGAAAGCTAGGGTTAGGGTGAACCAGGATGTGGACATGAAGGTAGGTTGAACCAAGATTATAGACATGAGCTAGGTAGGACGAACCAGGATGTGGACATGAAGTATGAGTTAGCGGTTAACCAGGATGTGCGAATGAAGCTAAGGGTTAGGGTGAACCGATGTGGCATGACAGCACTAGGGTGTTGGCGTGAACCAGGATGTGGACATGAAGCTAGGGTAGGCGTTGAATAGGAGGTGGACATTGGAGCTAGGTTTAGGGTTATGAACAGGATTTGGGACATGGAGAAAGCTGTTTAGGGTTGAACCAGGATTTGGACATGAAGCTAGGGAAATTCGAAACAGAGACGTGGACATGAAGCTAGGGTAGAGTGAACCAGGATGTGGCAGGAAGTAGCGGTTGAACCAGGATGGGACAGAAGCTAGGGTTGAACAAGGATGTGGGCATGAAGCTAGGGTTAGGCTTGAACCATGATGTGGACATGAAGGTAGGTTTGAACCAGGATGTGGACAAGAAGGTAGAGTTGAACCAGGATGTGGACATGAAGGTAGGATGGAACCCGGATGTGAACATGAAGCTAGGTTTGAACCAGAATGTGGACATGAAGCTAGGGTTAGGGTTGAACCAGGATGTTGACATGGCACTAGGCTTGAACAAGGACATGGACATTACACTAGGGTTTGAACCAGCGACATGGAACATTACGCTAGCGTTGAAACAGGCCTGTGAGACAGGAAGAGTAGGCTTACCAGGATGCGGACATGAAGCATACGGTTATGATTGAACCATGATGTTACATATAAAGCTAGGTTAGAATTGAACAAACAATGCGGGGCGCGACATGGAGAAAAAACAAGGGTTAGGTTTGAACCAGGATGTGGACATATGTGACATGAAGTAGGGTTAGGGTTGAACCAGGATGTGGACATGAAGGTAGGGTTGAACCAAGATGTGGACATGAAGCTAGGGTTAGGGTTGAACCAGGATGTGGACATGAAGCTAGGGTTAGGGTTGAACCAGAATGTGGACATTAAGGTAGGGTTGAACCAGAATGTGGACATGAAGCCAGGGTTAGGGTTGAACCAGGATGTGGACATGAAGGTAGGGTTGAACCAGAATGTGGACATGAAGCTAGGATGGAACCAGGATGTGGACATGAAGCTAGGGTTAGGGTTGAACCAGGATGTGGACATGAAGGTAGGGTTGAACCAAGATATAGACATGAAGCTAGGGTTAGGACTGAACCAGGATGTGGACATGAAGCTATGGTTAGGGTTGAACCAGAATGTGGACATGAAGCTAAGGTTAGGTTGGAACCAGGACGTGGACATGAAGCCAGGGTTAGGGTTGAACCAGGAGGTGGACATGAAGCTAGGGTTTGGGTTGAACCAGGATGTGGACATGAAGCTAGGGTTAGGGTTGAACCAGGATGTGGACATGAAGCTAGGGTTAGGGTTGAACCAGAATGTGGACATGAAGCTAGGGTTAGGTTGGAACCAGGACGTGGACATGAAGCCAGGGTTAGGGTTGAACCAGGAGGTGGACATGAAGCTAGGGTTTGGGTTGAACCAGGATGTGGACATGAAGCTAGGGTTAGGGTTGAACCAAGATGTGGACATGAAGCTAGGGTTTGGGTTGAACCAGGATGTGGACATGAAGGTAGGGTTGAACCAGAATGTGGACATGAAGCTAGGATGGAACCAGGATGTGGACATGAAGCTAGGGTTAGGGTTGAACCAGGATGTGGACATGAAGGTAGGGTTGAACCAAGATATAGACATGAAGCTAGGGTTAGGACTGAACCAGGATGTGGACATGAAGCTATGGTTAGGGTTGAACCAGAATGTGGACATGAAGCTAAGGTTAGGTTGGAACCAGGACGTGGACATGAAGCCAGGGTTAGGGTTGAACCAGGAGGTGGACATGAAGCTAGGGTTTGGGTTGAACCAGGATGTGGACATGAAGCTAGGGTTAGGGTTGAACCAGGATGTGGACATGAAGCTAGGGTTAGGGTTGAACCAGAATGTGGACATGAAGCTAGGGTTAGGTTGGAACCAGGACGTGGACATGAAGCCAGGGTTAGGGTTGAACCAGGAGGTGGACATGAAGCTAGGGTTTGGGTTGAACCAGGATGTGGACATGAAGCTAGGGTTAGGGTTGAACCAAGATGTGGACATGAAGCTAGGGTTTGGGTTGAACCAGGATGTGGACATGAAGCTAGGGTTAGGGTTGAACTAGGAGGTGGACATGGAGCTAGGTTTAGGGTTGAACCAGGATTTGGACATGGAGCTAGGTTTAGGGTTGAACCAGGATTTGGACATGAAGCTAGGAATGAAACAGGACGTGGACATGAAGCTAGGGTTAGAGTTGAACCAGGATGTGGACAGGAATGTAGAGTTGAACCAGGATGTGGACATGAAGCTAGGGTTGAACAAGGATGTGGGCATGAAGGTAGGATGGAACCCGGATGTGAACATGAAGCTAGGTTTGAACCAGAATGTGGACATGAAGCTAGGGTTAGGGTTGAACCAGGATGTTGACATGGCACTAGGCTTGAACAAGGACATGGACATTACACTAGGGTTGAACCAGGACATGGACATTACGCTAGCGTTGAAACAGGACGTGGACAGGAAGGTAGGGTTTACCAGGATGTGGACATGAAGCAACGGTTATGATTGAACCATGATGTTAACATAAAGCTAGGGTTAGAATTGAACAACAATGTGGACATGGAGCAAGGGTTAGGGTTGAACCAGGATGTGGACATGAAGGTAGGGTTAGGGTTGAACCAGGATGTGGACATGAAGGTAGGGTTGAACCAAGATGTGGACATGAAGCTAGGGTTAGGGTTGAACCAGGATGTGGACATGAAGCTAGGGTTAGGGTTGAACCAGAATGTGGACATTAAGGTAGGGTTGAACCAGAATGTGGACATGAAGCCAGGGTTAGGGTTGAACCAGGATGTGGACATGAAGGTAGGGTTGAACCAGAATGTGGACATGAAGCTAGGATGGAACCAGGATGTGGACATGAAGCTAGGGTTAGGGTTGAACCAGGATGTGGACATGAAGGTAGGGTTGAACCAAGACGTGGACATGAAGCTAGGGTTAGGGTTGAACCAGGATGTGGACATGAAGGTAGGGTTGAACCAAGATATAGACATGAAGCTAGGGTTAGGACTGAACCAGGATGTGGACATGAAGCTATGGTTAGGGTTGAACCAGAATGTGGACATGAAGCTAAGGTTAGGTTGGAACCAGGACGTGGACATGAAGCCAGGGTTAGGGTTGAACCAGGAGGTGGACATGAAGCTAGGGTTTGGGTTGAACCAGGATGTGGACATGAAGCTAGGGTTAGGGTTGAACCAGGATGTGGACATGAAGCTAGGGTTAGGGTTGAACCAGAATGTGGACATGAAGCTAGGGTTAGGTTGGAACCAGGACGTGGACATGAAGCCAGGGTTAGGGTTGAACCAGGAGGTGGACATGAAGCTAGGGTTTGGGTTGAACCAGGATGTGGACATGAAGCTAGGGTTAGGGTTGAACCAAGATGTGGACATGAAGCTAGGGTTTGGGTTGAACCAGGATGTGGACATGAAGCTAGGGTTAGGGTTGAACCAGGATGTGGACATGAAGCTAGGGTTAGGGTTGAACAGGACGTTGACATGAAGCTAGGGTTAGGTTGGAACCAGGACGTGGACATGAAGCCAGGGTTAGGGTTGAACTAGGAGGTGGACATGAAGGTAGGGTTGAACCAGGATGTGGACATGGAGCTAGGGTTAAAACAGGATGTAACATGAAGCTAGGGTTAGAGTTGAACCAGGATGTGGACAGGAATGTAGAGTTGAACCAGGATGTGGACATGAAGCTAGGGTTGAACAAGGATGTGGGCATGAAGCTAGGGTTAGGCTTGAACCATGATGTGGACATGAAGGTAGGTTTGAACCAGGATGTGGACAAGAAGGTAGAGTTGAACCAGGATGTGGACATGAAGGTAGGATGGAACCAGAATTTGGACATGAAGCTAGGGTTAGGGTTGAACCAGGATGTTGACATGGCACTAGGCTTGAACAAGGACATGGACATTACACTAGGGTTGAACCAGGACATGGACATTACGCTAGCGTTGAAACAGGACGTGGACAGGAAGGTAGGGTTTACCAGGATGTGGACATGAAGCAACGGTTATGAATGAACCATGATGTTAACATAAAGCTAGGGTTAGAATTGAACAACAATGTGGACATGGAGCAAGGGTTAGGGTTGAACCAGGATGTGGACATGAAGGTAGGGTTAGGGTTGAACCAGGATGTGGACATGAAGGTAGGGTTGAACCAAGATGTGGACATGAAGCTAGGGTTAGGGTTGAACCAGGATGTGGACATGAAGCTAGGGTTAGGGTTGAACCAGAATGTGGACATTAAGGTAGGGTTGAACCAGAATGTGTACATGAAGCCAGGGTTAGGGTTGAACCAGGATGTGGACATGAAGGTAGGGTTGAACCAGAATGTGGACATGAAGCTAGGATGGAACCAGGATGTGGACATGAAGCTAGGGTTAGGGTTGAACCAAGATGTGGACATGAAGCTAGGGTTAGGGTTGAACCAGGATGTGGACATGAAGGTAGGGTTGAACCAAGATGTGGACATGAAGCTAGGGTTAGGGTTGAACCAGGATGTGGACATGAAGGTAGGGTTGAACCAAGATATAGACATGAAGCTAGGGTTAGGACTGAACCAGGATGTGGACATGAAGGTAGGATTAGGGTTGAACCAGGACGTGGACATGGAGCTAGGGTTAGGGTTGAACCAGGACGTGAACATGGAGCTAGGGTTAGGGTTGAACCAGAATGTGGACAGGAAGCTAGGATTATGGTTGAACCAGGATGTGGACATAAAGCTAGCATTGGGGTTAGGGTTGAACCAGGATGTGGACATGAAGCTAGGTTTGAACCAGAATGTGGAACTAGGATGTGGACATGAAGCTAGGGTTAGTGTGGAACCAGGATGTGGACATGGAGCTAGGGATAGGGTTGAACCAGGATGTGGACATGAAGCTAGGGTTAGGCTTGAACCAGGATGTGGACATGAAGGTAGGATTAGGGTTGAACCAGGACGTGGACATGGAGCTAGGGTTAGGGTTGAACCAGGACGTGAACATGGAGCTAGGGTTAGGGTTGAACCAGAATGTGGACAAGAAGCTAGGATTATGGTTGAACCAGGATGTGGACATGAAGCTAGGATTAGGGTTGAACCAGGATGAGGACATGAAGCTAGGGTTAGGGTTGAACCAGGACATGGACATAAAGCTAGGGTTAGGGTTGAACCAGGATGTGGACATGAAGGTAGGGTTGAACCAGGATGTGGACATGAATGTAGGATTAGGGTTGAACCAGGACGTTGACATTGAGCTAGGGTTAGGTTTGAAGCAAGATGTGAACATGGAGCTAGGGTTAGGTTTGAACCAGGATGTGAACATGGAGCTAGGGTTAGAGTTGAAACAGGATGTGGACATAAAGCTAGGATTAGGGTTAGGGTTCAACCAGAATTTGGACATGAAGCTAGGATTAGGGTTGAACCAGGATGTGGACATGAAGCAAGGGTTGAACCAGGACATGGACATGAAGCTAGGTTTGAACCAGAATGTGGAACTAGGATGTGGACATGAAGCTAGGGTTAGTGTGGAACCAGGATGTGGACATGGAGCTAGGGTTAGGCTTGAACCAGGATGTTGACATGAAGCTATGGTTAAGGTTGAACCAGAATGTGGACATGAAGCTATGGTTAGGGTTGAACCAGAATGTGGACATGAAGCTATGGTTTGGGTTGAACCAGAATGTTGACATGATGCTATGGTTAAGGTTGAACCTGGATGTGGACATGAAGGTAGGGTTAGGGTTGAACCAGGATGTGAAGCTAGGGTTAGGGTGGAACCAGGATGTGGACATGAAGCTAGGGTTAGGGTGGAACCAGGATTTGGACATGAAGGTAGGGTTAGGGTTGAATTAAGGTTAGGGTAAGTAATCTCTCCTATTTTCCTATTCTCCATGGACATGACACAGACCGAGGCAGAGAGATAAGAAAGAGAAAACACGTGGGAGAGTGAGAGAGCGAAAGAGACTAAGAAAAAGTGGTAGAGAGAGAAATAGTGAAGAGAGACAAGGAGTGTTGGTGCGTCCGTGCCTTCCTTCCTGCCTGCACGCCTGTGTGGCTGCGTGCGCGTCAGTGTGTGTGTTTCTGTGTGTGTGCGTTAAACTGCGGGCCTCTCAGCATGCATCAATACTTGGCCGAGAGGAAGTCGATATGGATGGGCTGACTGTTCTCTCCCGCTCTGAAGAGCATCGATCAGGTGTCTGCACAGCCTAACCTCCAGGAACCTAAAGCCTGTCTACTCTACAGCATTGGCAAGAACAGTGTTGGGATGCTGTTTCCGTTCCTGGGATGTAGAATGGAGAGACAGTGAAGACAGAGGTAAAGGAGAGAGGGGAAGGAAGGCTAAGGACATCTCATTTCTACTCCACTGCTCCACTTTCCTCTCATCATGATTTTATTGATCCGTGAAGAGGAGAGAGGGAAGGAGAGAGATGAGAGAGAGGAGGAGAGAGAGTGAAAGGGGGAGAGTAGAGGAGAGAAAGGAAAGGCGAGAGAGAGGATAATGAAAAGAGGGGAAAGAGCAGAGGCGAGAGAGAGAGGATAAAGAGAGAAAACAGGAAAAGAAGGAACAGAGAAAAGATGGGTCTTTGTCAGTGAACTGGGATGGCCTCTGCCATTCTCCGCTGAGCCAGAGGGGATATGCTGCTCGCCACACACACAGACACACACAGACTCTGCGCTGTGCCCCCTGCCATGCTGCACTGAAGCCCCCCTGCTGAGAGCACACTTAGCTGCCGGGCATCCAACACTCACTACGGAGACACACACACACACACGGACAAGTGTGCACTCAGAGAAAGACACACACACACACTGTGCACCTGTACACACACAAGGCCAGACAAAGCTGCCAGGCATCCGCTCCGCTGCTCAACAGAGAGCCAGACACACACACACACACACACACACACACACACACACACACACACACACACACACACACACACACACACACACACACACACACACACACACACACACACACACACACACACACACGTCTGATAGTGTCACGCTCCCTTGCTCTAGTGCCGCTGAAGATGACAGACAGAAGGAGAGAGAGACAGAGAGACAAAGCTATAGAGCGATAGAGAAAGGGAGGGAGAGGCTCCTGCGCTGATGGGAGCGGAGTGGAGGATGGGAGTGTGTGTCTGTGAACAGCGGAGCTGAGAGATGAGAGGAGAGCGGTATGGAGCTCAGAGGTACGGAGCTCAGAGGTACGGAGCTCAGCGTTACAGCAGCTCCCCCTGCCTGTAATGACTAGACCCTGACTCGCTGCCGAACACGGAAATTCTCACTCGTTTTCTCTCTGCTCCATTCTGCGCCAGCTATTTCTCTCTCAATCTATCTCTCTCTCTCTGTTCTTGTCATGAATTCTAAAAATCCCCCCCGGTTTTCATTTATACAAGTATTGATTCAATTGAAGAAATAAGTGAAGGAAAACTTTACTTTGGGCTGCTTCAAGCCATTCAAGACAGCTGACTGAGAAGAACTACTGCCTCCCTTCAATGCTAGGAGAGTTTTAGCATGAAAAGACACACACAATGTACCGCCATCCTCTACAAAGAGCTTCTGTGGAGCTGAACAAGCATTGTAACCCATGGCAACCCAAAGAGGCTGTCCTGACTTAACCCAAACAATAGAGGGAAGAGTTTGTTTGTGTGTGTTTGAGGCGGTTGGTTATGTCAGAAGGAGGCGAGTGGCGATGATGTGTTTCCTGTTTGTGTGGTGCAGTGTGTCGTGGCACCGTGTGATGTGAGCATGTGGTGCCAGAAAGCTGGCGGTCTCATATGTCTCCAGGGGAAACCAGCTGTTTGCAGAGTGTGACGGCTACAGCGGAGAGAGGAGACCGCAAACCATGTCACAATACACACAGCAGCAGTCGAAACACACACACACACACACACTTTAATCGCCTACCTAAGAACACCGATACTTTCCCTATATCTCTCTGTGTAAAAACCCCGTCAACCACCATACATGCACCAGGGTACATGCACACATACACCTCACAAAAAGGCCGGTGCATGAAATGGTTTTAAACCCTGTGTGGCATTTGGCCTCCCGAGTGGCACAGCGGTCTTTGCAGTGCTAGAGGCTTCACTACAGACCCGGGTTCGATCCCTGGCTGTATCACAACCGGCCGTGATCGGGAGCGCACAATTGGCCCAGCGCCGTCCGGGTTAGGGAAGAGGGTTTGGCCGGGGGAGGGGGGCGCTTTACAAATACGCCATCATTGTAAATAAGAATGTATTCTTAAAAGACTTGCCTAGTTAAATAAATAAAACCATTGTCATTCATCGTCACCATGGCTGCTTAAGGATCTGAGCTCAGCCCTGTTTCACATGCAGACTGAATCATTAAGGGGCTTTTGATCAATGCCAGTCTCTCAGTCATAGAGATGGAGGGAGGCTCATGGTACAGACAGTGGACCCCCCTGTCCTTGGGCTACTTCATACACACATAGACACAAACACAAAGCAGTCACATTGTAAGCCTCCATCCGACCCAGCCCAAACAATGGATGAACCCGGTGCTCCCATCACCAGGTTCACTCTCCCCTCCTCTCACCCCTGGCTCGGACACTGTTCCTCTCTCTGTCACACTCTCTCTCTCTGTCACAGCTTTCTGTTCAGGCACTGTGTTGGAGGCCTGCCAGGTCCTACAAAGACCCTGACAGACACAGAAAACAGAAACGCACACACATACAGAAACCAAGAGAGAGAGAGAGAGAGAGAGAGAGAGAGAGAGAGAGAGAGAGAGAGAGAGACTGACACACACACAGCGGGCGCTGAGAGCTTGGCACTGTTCACACTGAGTGAGTGGGTGTCAAGCAGAGGCAGAGCAAATGTCAGCAACCAGTCAAACTCAGACAAACCTATCAGTGTTCAGGAGGACATAGTCCAGTCTGCTCCAATATAATCACCTAATTACCATATCTGCAGTAGTGGGAAGGGGCCACCATAGAGATCCTGAATAAATTTCAGTGGGAGCCACGATTGCTGAAATAATAATTTTCTTCAACGGCAGCTTGTAAGTCCATTTAACCAATCTATGGGGCATTCTATCTCGCCTTGGACAGTTTAAAACCGGCTGATCTTAAAGGCTGAAATGCATCTACAGAACCCCACAGGACCAGGTACAGATCACAGGCAGAGGATCAAACCAACACAGCAGCATTTGAATCAAGGGGGGGGTGAATGCTTCATGGTGCTGTATATCCTTCATTATAAATTGGGTGGTTTGAGCCCTGAATGCTGATTGGCTGACAGTCGTAGTATACCACGGGTATGACAAAACAATGTATTTTTACTGCTCTAATTACGTTGGTAACCAGTTTATAATAGCAATAAGGCACCTCGGGGGTTTGTGGTATATGGCCAACATACCATGGCTAAGGGCTGTATCCAGGCACTCCGCATCGCGTCGTGCAAGAACAGCCCTGAGCCGTGGTATATTGGCCATATACCACACCCCATCGGGCCTTATTGCGTAATTGACACACAGCCAGGGCTTCCTTTGTTGGAGTTTGGAGTAATGCTGCTCAGGGTGTAAAGTCACCCAGCTTAAAGCCACAGGGACCTCATCATTTACACGCACGCACGCACGCACGCACGCACTCACTCACTCACTCACTCACTCACTCACTCACTCACTCACTCACTCACTCACTCACTCACTCACTCACTCACTCACTCACTCACTCACTCACACTCACACTCACACTCACACTCACACTCACACTCACACAGTCTCAACCAATGGGCATATAGACAACACAGAGTATCCACAGAGTCCAACTTTGCAGACAGATAGGCTAACAAGCCAACAGAACGACAGACAGACCGACAGACTAACAGACAATCTATTAGTCTGTTAATCTAACAGACCGACAGACTAACAGACAGGCGGCCAGACCAACGGACATACGCACAGACTAACAGACGGACAGACAGACGGCCAGATATACAGACTAACAGACAGACAGAGAGACCAACAGACAGGCGGACGGACAAAACACGCATATACTATAGTATGCAACCAGAGGAGCAGCAGCTGTGTGTTTACATCCTGGCATCACTGGAAGAAAATAAGTAGAGAGGGCTGCTTTTAAAACAAAGTAGCAGTACTGTTGAGCTGTTGTGAAGACTGTACACAGTCTGTGTGTGTGTGTGTGTGTGTGTGTGTGTGTGTGTGTGTGTGTGTGTGTGTGTGTGTGTGTGTGTGTGTGTGTGTGTGTGTGTGTGTGTGTGTGTGTGTGTGTGTGTGTGTGTACCGTACGTGTCTGAGTGTGTGTTATCCACACAGGGTATGTCTCTCCACGTGCTCGCTCTCTTTCTGCTTTCAATTACCGTGGCGACAGAGGGGGGGATGAGGGAGGAGGGGGGAGAGCGGCAGACACAGTCGAGGAGGTGTGTAAACGGGAGCGGTGCGGTCTACCTCTCGCTCAGTGCCTGCAAGTGTCAAGATAACAGCCTGCCTAATCCGCCGCGCCGATGCCGAGCGGCACCTGAACACACACACACACACACACACACAGGAGGGAGAGGAGAGCTCAGCACACAGGTAAGACCAACCACACACAAACCAACACCCAGACAGAGACTGACTGAAACAAATACGGACATACACACAGTCAGTCAGAAAGAGCGACACACACACACACAGGTATACACAACTCTCCGACATCCCTTTGCGTGTTGTCTGAAAGGCCAGTCCTACACAGTGAAAGAGCAGGTCATCAGAGGGCTCGGAACAGAACACAGGGAGAAGATGAAACAGATCCACTGTGGAAGTTAATGGAAATACGAACAAGATGGACGCTTCATACATACAATAGAAATGTTTTCATTGACTTGAGATGAAATGGAATTGGACCAATTCCAAGAGAACACGTCACCCACCAACTAGTGTACATACATGACCAAACATTAGAAACTACAACAACTCCTTCACAACTACCAGTAGTGAGACACTGTTGTTTTACAGTAACCGGTAGTGAGACACTGTTGTTTTACAGTAACCGGTAGTGAGACACTGTTGTTTTACAGTAACCGGTAGTGAGACACTGTTGTTTTACAGTAACCGGGAGTGAAACAGTGTTGTTGTACAGTAACCGGTAGTGAGACAGTGTTGTTGTACAGTAACCGGTAGTGAGACAGTGTTGTTGTACAGTAACTGGGAGTGAGACAGTGTTGTTGTACAGTAACTGGTAGTGAGACAGTGTTGTTGTACAGTAACCGGGAGTGAGACAGTGTTGTTGTACAGTAACCGGGAGTGAGACAGTGTTGTTGTACAGTAACTGGTAGTGAGACAGTGTTGTTGTACAGTAACCGGTAGTGAGACAGTGGTGTTGTACAGTAACTGGTAGTGAGACAGTGTTGTTGTACAGTAACTGGGAGTGAGACAGTGTTGTTGTACAGTAACCGGTAGTGAGACAGTGTTGTTGTACAGTAACTGGGAGTGAGACAGTGTTGTTGTACAGTAACCGGTAGTGAGACAGTGTTGTTGTACAGTAACTGGTAGTGAGACAGTGTTGTTGTACAGTAACTGGGAGTGAGACAGTGTTGTTGTACAGTAACCGGTAGTGAGACAGTGTTGTTGTACAGTAACTGGGAGTGAGACAGTGTTGTTGTACAGTAACCGGTAGTGAGACAGTGTTGTTGTACAGTAACCGGTAGTGAGACAGTGTTGTTGTACAGTAACCGGTAGTGAGACAGTGTTGTTGTACAGTAACTGGTAGTGAGACAGTGTTGTTGTACAGTAACTGTGAGTGAGACAGTGTTGTTGTACAGCAACCGGTAGTGAGACAGTGTTGTTGTACAGTAACCGGTAGTGAGACAGTGTTGTTGTACAGTAACCGGTAGTGAGACAGTGTTGTTGTACAGTAACTGGGAGTGAGACAGTGTTGTTGTACAGTAACTGTGAGTGAGACAGTGTTGTTGTACAGTAACCGGTAGTGAGACAGTGTTGTTGTACAGTAACCGGTAGTGAGACAGTGTTGTTGTACAGTAACCGGTAGTGAGACAGTGTTGTTGTACAGTAACCGGTAGTGAGACAGTGTTGTTGTACAGTAACTGGGAGTGAGACAGTGTTGTTGTACAGTAACTGGTAGTGAGACAGTGTTGTTGTACAGTAACCGGTAGTGAGACAGTGTTGTTGTACAGTAACTGGTAGTGAGACAGTGTTGTTGTACAGTAACTGGGAGTGAGACAGTGTTGTTGTACAGTAACTGGTAGTGAGACAGTGTTGTTGTACAGTAACCGGTAGTGAGACAGTGTTGTTGTACAGTAACTGGTAGTGAGACAGTGTTGTTGTACAGTAACCGGTAGTGAGACAGTGTTGTTGTACAGTAACTGGTAGTGAGACAGTGTTGTTGTACAGTAACTGGGAGTGAGACAGTGTTGTTGTACAGTAACTGGGAGTGAGACAGTGTTGTTGTACAGTAACCGGTAGTGAGACAGTGTTGTTGTACAGTAACCGGTAGTGAGACAGTGTTGTTGTACAGTAACTGGGAGTGAGACAGTGTTGTTGTACAGTAGCTGGTAGTGAGACAGTGTTGTTGTACAGTAACTGTGAGTGAGACAGTGTTGTTGTACAGTAACCGGTAGTGAGACAGTGTTGTTGTACAGTAACTGGTAGTGAGACAGTGTTGTTGTACAGTAACCGGTAGTGAGACAGTGTTGTTGTACAGTAACCGGTAGTGAGACAGTGTTGTTGTACAGTAACCGGTAGTGAGACAGTGTTGTTGTACAGTAACTGGTAGTGAGACAGTGTTGTTGTACAGTAACCGGTAGTGAGACAGTGTTGTTGTACAGTAACTGGTAGTGAGACAGTGTTGTTGTACAGTAACCGGTAGTGAGACAGTGTTGTTGTACAGTAACTGGTAGTGAGACAGTGTTGTTGTACAGTAACTGTGAGTGAGACAGTGTTGTTGTACAGTAACTGTGAGTGAGACAGTGTTGTTGTACAGTAACCGGTAGTGAGACAGTGTTGTTGTACAGTAACCGGTAGTGAGACAGTGTTGTTGTACAGTAACTGGTAGTGAGACAGTGTTGTTGTACAGTAACCGGTAGTGAGACAGTGTTGTTGTACAGTAACCGGTAGTGAGACAGTGTTGTTGTACAGTAACTGGTAGTGAGACAGTGTTGTTGTACAGTAACTGGGAGTGAGACAGTGTTGTTGTACAGTAACTGGTAGTGAGACAGTGTTGTTGTACAGTAACTGTGAGTGAGACAGTGTTGTTGTACAGTAACTGGTAGTGAGACAGTGTTGTTGTACAGTAACCGGTAGTGAGACAGTGTTGTTGTACAGTAACTGGTAGTGAGACAGTGTTGTTGTACAGTAACCGGGAGTGAAACAGTGTTGTTGTACAGTAACCGGTAGTGAAACAGTGTTGTTTTACAGTAACCGGTAGTGAGACAGTGTTGTTGTACAGTAACCGGTAGTGAGACAGTGTTGTTGTACAGTAACTGTGAGTGAGACAGTGTTGTTGTACAGTAACCGGTAGTGAGACAGTGTTGTTGTACAGTAACTGTGAGTGAGACAGTGTTGTTGTACAGTAACCGGGAGTGAGCCAGTGTTGTTGTACAGTAGCTGAAAGCACAAACTGTCTCAGTTCCTCCGTGAACATGGTCTCCCCCTTTCACACAAATGGAAGCAAAACAAACACCTGGTGGAAAATGAAAATGACCACTGAAGTGAAGTGTACCTCAACATCCTATTCCATCTCCTCCTGAGTGCTTTTAAAGAACCCTCGAGTGTGTCCCAAATGGCACACTATTCCATATTTAGTGCACTACCTCTGACCAGGGCTGTCGTTTACTAAATAGGGACTAGGATGCCATTTGGGTTGAAGCCTTGTGATTCTGGCAGCAAAGCAGGCTCCTTAACAACTTAATGAAGCCTGAGAGGCTGCTGACAACAGAGAGCGCAACACTGAGAGGAGAGAGGGAAACAAATAAACCTGGCAACTCCACTTCTTCCTCTCTTTCTCTCTCTCAGTAACTTTTCTTCCAAGCAGAAATAGTTTGACAGCCTAACAGAAGATTAAGGGGTTGAGAAGGAGGGAGGAAAGGGGGCGGGCAGGGATCTCTCTATCGTTCTCTCTCTGTCCTATGATGGAGGGATGGTGAGTTGTGTGGAGGCGTGAGCAGAGGAATGAATTCACCCTGTGTCAAGGACAAACTCCAGATGTGTGGGAGTGTTCTCGCTCTCTCTCTTGCTCTCTCTCTCGCTCTCATTCTCTCGCTCTCATTCTCTCCATCCTTTCCTCTGAGCGTGTGAGGATGTGGAGTGAGGGAGGGGAAGGAGGGAGTAGGAAGAGAGAGGGGTGGTTATCTATCACTGCTGAGGCTGGCTGTCAGGGAGCAGGCAGCACATTCTGACAACACACCCCTCCTGGCCTGTCAGACTAAACAGGAGTCATGTTACAACACACCCCTCCTGGCCTGTCAGACTAAACAGGAGTCATGTTACAACACACCCCTCCTGGCCTGTCAGACTAAACAGGAGTCATGTTACAACACACCCCTCCTGGCCTGTCAGACTAAACAGGAGTCATGTTACAACACACCCCTCCTGGCCTGTCAGACTAAACAGGAGTCATGTTACAACACACCCCTCCTGGCCTGTCAGACTAAACAGGAGTCATGTTACAACACACCCCTCCTGGCCTGTCAGACTAAACAGGAGTCATGTTACAACACACCCCTCCTGGCCTGTCAGACTAAACAGGAGTCATGTTACAACACACGCCCCCTCTACTCACATTGGCACCCAGTACACCACCAAACACCTACCACCCACACTGGAGGCCTGACTCTGATAATACACAGGCTAGGGGAACACACACTACCCACACTGGAGGCCTGACTCTGATAATACACAGGCTAGGGGAACACACACTACCCACACTGGAGGCCTGACTCTGATAATACACAGGCTAGGGGAACACACACCACCAAACACCTACCACCCACACTGGAGGCCTGACTCTGATAATACACAGGCTAGGGGAACACACACCACCCACACTGGAGGCCTGACTCTGATAATACACAGGCTAGGGGAACACCTACCACCCACACTGGAGGCCTGACTCTGATAATACACAGGCTAGGGGAACACATAAAATGTAGACACTTCCTGGAAGATAACCTTGTGGGTTCAGTACTAGGGTTGCCAAGGGAGGGTATATTACTGGAAACTTTCAAAGTTGACCAGTAAACTACCAGAATTCTTGTCTTTGAAGGATTTCATGTTTTTTTTCTATCACAAAACAATTAGCGGCTATTTTGGGTAATTCAGATTATCAGGTGTCTAATAATCTCTGGCCCTCCGTGTGGCTTTATCAAATGTAAAATATATGAAATAAGATGATTTTAAAATAAGAAATGGAATGACAAAGCTGTAAAACATTATCCTAAATAAAAACAAACATTTTAGTGAATACCATTGGTGTTTAATATGAAGGATTCAGCATGAAATATCCTTAGCATTTTTATTTTACTATGTCAATACGTCTTTGTTGTAAATGTTTTGCCGTCAAACTGGAGGCAGTTGTGAAAAGAAGTCAATAGTTGACCAGTTGCAGAGGTAATTGAAAATAATGACATTGTGAGATTAGATGCTTTTTACATTAATTGGGCTATTTTCTCTTGAACCATATGGTCTATCTACTAGAAACTCATGGACAATATGGACAGATATAAAAAATAAATACTATACCAATATTATTATTTTTAAAGTTATTCAAGTATAAATTACCAAAGTGACGATAGATTGCCATAGATATTCTGTTAATTACCAAAATGACTGCAGATTCCATTAACTTTGGCCAATTACCAGTATCGCTGCAACCCTATCCAGTACACCAGTGGTTCCTAACCAGGGGTACTAGGTTCCCTGGGGGTACTTTGCCTATACACAGGGGGTACTTGAGAAGACTCATGAGACCATAAGGTTACTGGTAAAATGCACATGAGGGGGTACTTCAGGCAGGGCAACATTCAGTTGGTGGTCCAGTAACCAGACAAGGTTGGGAACCACTCCAGTACACTGTAATCATATTGGTATGGTAGTTAGTGTAAAGAATATATGGTTTGATGCAAAATCCATGACGTCTGTCTTGGGCCCATTTTACTGCAGCATGAGTAAACAAAACCCCCAAATAAGGTAAAAGGTTGAGGTAATAGAGAAAGTAACTTTCTTCTAAAAGAGTAGCTTAGTACATCTAGTAATCTAACTTCCTTCTTAACCTGACCCTAGATAGGACTTCTGGACAGAGAGAACAAGTTGATCACGTCCAAAACATTGACCTAGTCCCTCAAAGCCATGCAGCGGCCCAGAGTGCAACTCGTGGTAGATCAGCTGGAGGACATTGTGACATGTCTCGGCTTCTGTATGGTCTGTGTCAGCAACCTGCCTTTCTCCCATAGGTGGGGTGAGAGTGGTCTGAGCTGGTTAGCTAGTGTACACAGAGACAGGAGCTGCATCAATACAGTCGATCCCTCAGCATTGTGTATCCAGGGGCCCGAGGGTAATGGCTCATATACCAGAGGCCCCTTAGTGTTTTCACTGTGAGCTCTCTCTATTTCTGTCTAATATCTAACCAGAGAGATAAGAGTGGTGTGGTATAATGCTGTACTGTACTGTAGCATGTAGCATTAGTACACTGTACTATCCTGTAAACAACAGTCGATTTTTACAGTTATTTGCTTTCACTGCAACAGGTTCTCAAACATGAAGATTTTCACATTATGTTTGCCAGTACTGCTGAACTATACAGTAACTTAACTCCTAAAAGTACATTCTTTATCATCACCATGCAGTTTCAGCTGGTGAGCTGATAACCCATAAGGGTAAGATATGAATAGCATGTTGGACTGGCTAGTAGCAGCAGTAGTGTGATATTTCCCAGCCCTCTACATTACGTGATGGGGACGGTTTCTGTCTAAAGGTTTTTTTTCTGCGTCTCAGTGACAAGAGTGATATATCACGCCTCCCGGGTGGCGCAGTGGTCTAAAGCGCTGCATCGCAGTGCTAGCTGTGCCACTAGAGATTTTGACACAGTAGCCAGGTGCACAGTGTTTCCGACGACACATTTGGTGTGGCTGGCTTCCGGGTTAAGTGGGCATTGTGTCAAGAAGCAGTGCGGCTTGGTTGGGTTGTGTTTCGGGAGGTTGCACGGTTCTCAACCTTCCCTCTCCGGAGTCCATACGGGAGTTGCAGCGATGGGACAAGACTGTAACTACCAATTGGATACCACAAAATTGGGGAGAAAAACTGGATTAAAATAAATAAATATATAAAATTAAAAAAAAGTGATATATCACACAGACAATAAAACGACAGCTTATCAACGGCACCAAGCTGGGTAAAAGCAGCTTGTTCTCGCCACACACACACACACACACACACACACAAAAGCAGGCAGGCAGGCACTCACACACACAAACACACCACACACACACACACACCACACACAGTACACACTTGAGCCACGCTCTCTTGTCGTGGTCTGCCATGTTTTGTTTACATGGAATCTATTCATAGGCCTGGGTTATTTTGTGTTGGCTGACACCCCATACCACTCCATATCAGTGCTTTGAACTGAGCACTGTCTAATGCACACACACTATGTAGCAGCTATATTAAGCAAACAACAGACCTGGGATGACTAATTATGAAAAAGTCCCCACCTTCCCCACTTCCTGTTTCCATCGACTGAGTCAGACTTTAGCTCGATGACTGGGGGCCGGTATGATGATATTGACAAGTGGGGGAGTGGGAGGGTTGTGGAATGAGAAGGAGGGGAGGGTTACGGTGCTGTCCAATAGCGGAGCCGGTAAATGAGGCTTGGAGCTCCAGTGCCATGTGGATTCATGGGGATTTCCAGCTCCCAGGCCTAATCCATTCTCTAATAGAATCATTTCCTCAGAGTGGTGACGGCAGAGACGGGTTGTTGTTGATTATGTTCAGTTAGGGAGAGCCACATGTTACTGTGTGTGCTCAATAGACTGGGGCGGTCACACACATAACTGCAGGCACGGGTGCGCACACACACAGACACACACACACACACGCATACACCGTGCAGGAATGTTTGGCCTTGTGCGTTTGTGTGTGACCGTGTGTGGCAAGAGAGAGAGAGTGAGAGACGGAAAGAGAAAGAGAGAAAGTCCTTCATGTCAAAGTGTGCTATTTATTTTCTGTCGTCTATAGTGTGGTGAAGCTCTGAGTCAGAGTATAGCAGCAGCGCCGGCAGTAGATCTTTGACAGCGGTCCCATTGAAATGTTCTCAGCTGAACAGAATAGCTGTCTACGTGATTTATGAAGCCATCTACTGCATGCACACACACACACACACACACACACACACACACACACACACACACACACACACACACACACACACACACACACACACACACACACACACACACACACACACACACACACACACACACACACACACACACACACACACACACACACACGAGGCAGGCCAAAAACACCTTTGTCTTTGCGTAACAAGTTGGCACGTTTGATAAGAAAATGGCTTGTGTGCATACATACAGCACACACAGTATGTATGCACACACAGTCACGTTGTTCAACAAAAACATCAGAACTGCCTGTGGAATTACTGGTGGACTAGGAGCCCAGATACCATACAATACTTCAATATAGATTCCCCTGTAGTGATGAGGAACAGCTAGTGCCTTAGGTCTGCCTCAGCCAGGAACAGCTAGTGGTTTAGGTCTGCCTCAGCCAGGAACAGCTAGTGGTTTAGGTCTGCCTCAGCCAGGAACCGTTAGGGGTTTAGATCTGCCTCAGCCAGGAACAGTTAGTGGTTTAGGTCTGCCTTAGCCAGGAACTGTTAGTGGTTTAGATCTGCCTCAGCCAGGAACAGTTAGTGGTTCAGGTCTGCCTCAGCCAGGAACAGCTAGTGGTTTAGATCTGCCTCAGCCAGGAACAGCTAGTGGTTTAGGTCTGCCTCAGCCAGGAACAGTTAGTGGTTCAGGTCTGCCTCAGCCAGGAACAACTAGTGGTTTAGATCTGCCTCAGCCAGGAACAGCTAGTGGTTTAGATCTGCCTCAGCCAGGAACAGTTAGTGGTTCAGGTCTGCCTCAACCAGGAACAGCTAGTGGTTTAGGTCTGCCTCAGCCAGGAACAGCTAGTGGTTCAGGTCTGCCTCAGCCAGGAACAGTTAGTGGTTTAGGTCTGCCTCAGCCAGGAACAGCTAGTGGTTCAGGTCTGCCTCAGCCAAGAACAGCTAGTGGTTTAGGTCTGCCTCAGCCAGGAACAGTTAGTGGTTCAGGTCTGCCTCAACCAGGAACAGTTAGTGGTTTAGGTCTGCCTCAGCCAGGAACAGTTAGTGGTTCAGGTCTGCCTCAGCCAGGAACAGTTAGTGGTTCAGGTCTGCCTCAGCCAGGAACAGCTAGTGGTTTAGGTCTGCCTCAGCCAGGAACAGTTAGTGGTTCAGGTCTGCCTCAGCCAGGAACAGCTAGTGGTTTAGGTCTGCCTCAGCCAGGAACAGCTAGTGGTTCAGGTCTGCCTCAGCCAGGAACAGTTAGTGGTTTAGATCTGCCTCAGCCAGGAACAGTTAGTGGTTCAGGTCTGCCTCAGCCAGGAACAGCTAGTGGTTTAGGTCTGCCTCAGCCAGGAACAGTTAGTGGTTCAGGGAACAGCTAGTGGTTTAGGTCTGCCTCAGCCAAGAACAGCTAGTGGTTTAGATCTGCCTCAGCCAGGAACAGTTAGTGGTTCAGATCTGCCTCAGCCAGGAACAGTTAGTGGTTTAGATCTGCCTCAGCCAGGAACAGCTAGTGGTTTAGGTCTGCCTCAGCCAGGAACAGCTAGTGGTTTAGATCTGCCTCAGCCAGGAATAGTTAGTGGTTCAGGTCTCCCTCAGCCAGGAACAGCGAGTGGTTTAGGTCTGCCTCAGCCAGGAACAGTTAGTGGTTTAGGTCTGCCTCAGCCAGGAACAGCTAGTGGTTTAGGTCTGCCTCAGCCAGGAACAGTTAGTGGTTTAGGTCTGCCTCAGCCAGGAACAGCTAGTGGTTTAGGTCTGCCTCAGCCAGGAACAGCTAGTGGTTTAGGTCTGCCTCAGCCAGGAACAGTTAGTGGTTTAGGTCTGCCTCAGCCAGGAACAGTTAGTGGTTCAGGTCTGCCTCAGCCAGGAACAGCTAGTGGTTTAGGTCTGCCTCAGCCAGGAACAGCTAGTGGTTTAGGTCTGCCTCAGCCAGGAACAGTTAGTGGTTTAGGTCTGCCTCAGCCAGGAACAGTTAGTGGTTTAGGTCTGCCTCAGCCAGGAACAGCTAGTGGTTTAGGTCTGCCTCAGCCAGGAACAGTTAGTGGTTTAGGTCTGCCTCAGCCAGGAACAGTTAGTGGTTTAGGTCTGCCTCAGCCAGGAACAGCTAGTGGTTTAGGTCTGCCTCAGCCAGGAACAGTTAGTGGTTCAGGTCTGCCTCAGTCAAGGAGAAGGATATGCACTCAATACTGTCAGCTGTAGGGCTGGGAATTGACAGGGACCTCACAATACGATTATATAATGCTACTTAGGTGCTAATACGATATGTGTTGCAATTCACTTGATTCTCACGATTCTATATGTATCGTGATTCGATACTGCGATTTTATTGTGATTTGATGTTCGAAACATATTGCTCTCTACATGACTGCTACAAAGAGACAAGAGAGAATATGTTTATTTTTGTTTTTTTATCAGTCATGGAAATAAAAGTGTTGAAACCATGTTGGCGCACCATTTAAAAAGGAGCTAAAAAAAACAAGCTATTGGATGGAAAATAGCAGAGTTTTGCCGCAGGTACAGCCGATTAGCTCTAGCTAATGCTAAAGAGCAACAACAACAAAAAATACATATATCAATATTATTTTTTGGAAATCGATTCTTGGATTCAAAGTATCGATATAATATTGTCCAAAATAATAATTGCAATATGTAACTATCGATTCCCCCCCCCCCCCCCCGTCATTAGTTAGTTGTGGATACGCTAATAAAACAAGTCTTCACACTACCCTGTTTTGGAAAACAACCATGCTGATGTCAGGAGGGGACTGGCAGAAATAGAATGCCCCCCCTTCCCACTCCCTCTATCAGAGGAGGGCGAGAAGGAGAGAGGGAGTGAAGGAGTGTCATGGAGAATGAGAATATTTTCAGCCCCATTTCCTAGGAATCCTAGAAGGCTTGTCTCGTCTGTTCCCTGAGCAAACAGAAAGGTCCTAGTGCCTCTCTTCTGCCCCACCCCTCCCCCAGTATGTGAGTTTTTTTGTTTAGAGAGAGAGAGAGAGAGAGAGAGAGAGAGAGAGAGAGAGAGAGAGAGAGAGAGAGAGAGAGAGAGAGAGAGAGAGAGAGAGAGAGAGAGAGAGAGAGAGAGAACATACACACACAGCACACAGTGTTATCCTGCATCTGAGGATCATTTGGGATCGATACCCTGGCCACAGAAAATCTAATTCCAGACCTTTATTCCTTTATTCATTTATCAGCCAACTCTCTTTGTCCTGTGTTGTCCTTGAATCTCTCTCTCTCTCTCTTTCAGCGCCAGATAATGGGCAGAGGTAGCTGGGCACAGCTGTTACTGTCGGTCGCTGGCCTATATGTTTGTTGATAGGCTCCTTAATAATAAAATAAACACTGTCTCACTTGTTTCGTACAAGAGTATCTTATCCTTCCTCTTGGCTTTGACTAAAATATATTTACATCCTATTTAACCAACCAGACCTCTTCAGTATTCAACGTTTGTCCAGGAGGGATAAACGTCAAATTGCAAAAGTTAAGTTTATGCATTAATTCCAACTGGTTAAGGTTTGGGATAGGCTTCTAAATAAACTTTCTAGAGTCACTGTCTCAATGATGAAGATGAAGCGTGGGCTACTCACCGGTGATGGCCCATGATGAAGATGAAGCGCGGGCTACTCACCGGTGATGGCCGATGATGAAGATGAAGCGTGGGCTATTCACCGGTGATGGCCGATGATGAAGATGAAGCGTGGGCTACTCACCGGTGATGGGCGATGATGAAGATGAAGCGTGGGCTACTCACCGGTGATGGCCGATGATGAAGATGAAGCGTGGGCTACTCACCGGTGATGGCCGATGATGAAGATGAAGCGTGGGCTATTCACCGGTGATGGCCGATGATGAAGATGAAGCGTGGGCTATTCACCGGTGATGGCCGATGATGAAGATGAAGCGTGGGCTATTCACCGGTGATGGCCGATGATGAAGATGAAGCGTGGGCTATTCACCGGTGATGGCCGATGATGAAGATGAAGCGTGGGCTACTCACCGGTGATGGCCGATGATGAATAGGAAGCGTGGGCTATTCACCGGTGATGGCCGATGATGAAGATGAAGCGTGGGCTACTCACCGGTGATGGCCGATGATGAAGATGAAGCGTGGGCTACTTCACCGGTGATGGCCGATGATGAAGATGAAGCGTGGGCTATTCACCGGTTGATGGCCGATGATGAAGATGAAGCGTGGGCTATTCACCGGTGATGGCCGATGATGAAGATGAAGCGTGGGCTACTCACGGTGATGGCCGATGATGAAGATGAAGCGTGGGCTATTCACCGGTGATGGCCGATGATGAAGATGAAGCGTGGGCTATTCACCGGTGATGGCCGATGATGAAGATGAAGCGTGGGCTACTCACCGGTGATGGCCGATGATGAAGATGAAGCGTGGGCTATTCACCGGTGATGGCCGATGATGAAGATGAAGCGTGGGCTATTCACCGGTGATGGCCGATGATGAAGATGAAGCGTGGGCTATTCACGGTGATGGCCGATGATGAAAATGAAGCGTGGGCTACTCACCGGTGATGGCCGATGATGAAGATGAAGCGTGGGCTACTCACCGGTGGATGGCCGATGATGAAGATGAAGCGTGAGCTACTCACCGGTGATGGCCGATGATGAAGAATGAAGCGTGAGCTACTTCACCGGTGATGGCCGATGATGAAGATGAAGCGTGGGCTATTCACCGGTGATGGCCGATGATGAAGATGAAGCGTGGGCTACTCACCGGGGATGGCGATGATGAAGATGAAGCGTGGGCTACTCACCGGTGATGGCCGATGATGAAGATGAAGCGTGGGCTATTCACCGGTGATGGCCGATGATGAAGATGAAGCGTGGGCTACTCACCGGTGATGGCCGATGATGAAGATGAAGCGTGAGCTACTCACCGGTGATGGCCGATGATGAAGATGAAGCGTGGGCTATTCACCGGTGATGGCCGATGATGAAGATGAAGCGTGGGCTACTCACCGGTGATGGCCGATGATGAAGATGAAGCGTGAGCTACTCACCGGTGATGGCCGATGATGAAGAAGAAGCGTGAGCACTCACCGGTGATGGCCGATGATGAAGATGAAGCGTGGGCTTACTCACGGTGATGGCCGATGATTGAAGATGAAGCGTGGGCTACTCACCTGGTGATGGCCGATGATGAAGATGAAGCGTGGGCTATTCACCGGTGATGGCCGATGATGAAGATGAAGCGTGGGCTATTCACCGGTGATGGCCGATGATGAAGATGAAGCCTGGGCTACTCACCGGTGATGGCCGATGATGAAGATGAAGCGGTGGGCTATTCACCGGGATGGCCGATGATGAAGATGAAGCGTGGGCTACTTCACCGGTGATGGCCGATGATGAAGGATGAAGACGCTCGCGCGCGCCTACTCACCGGTGATGGCGATGATGAAGATGGAGCAGTGGGCTATTCACCGGTGATGGCCGATGATGAAGATGAAGCGTGGGCTACTCACCGGTGATGGCCGATGATGAAGATGAAGCGTGGGCTACTCACCGGTGATGGCCGATGATGAAGATGAAGCGTGGGCTATTCACCGGTGATGGCCGATGATGAAGATGAAGCGTGGGCTATTCACCGGTGATGGCCGATGATGAAGATGAAGCGTGGGCTATTCACCGGTGATGGCCGATGCGCTCGTTCCAACAGCCAATCTCAAGATAACCTACTCTGAAAAACAGTGCTGTTCGCTCAGAATTGCTATAAAGTCATTGAGAAAGAAATTGTTAGCTTCTACAGACAGATTTGTGTCATCTTTTCAATAGTAGGCATTTGCTTTACAAACTGTATTTTTTTTCACAATTCTACTTAGAATTTTGCACAGGCAAACTGTAAAGTGTATTTAGTAGCCAACTGTAGCCTATAGTATATAGTACCAGTCAAAAGTTTGGACACGCATACTCATTCAAAGGCTTTGCTTTATTTTTACTATTTTCTACATTGTGGAATAATAGTGAAGACATCAAAAGTATGAAATAACACATATGGAATCATGTAGTAACCAAAAAAGTGTAAAATAAATCAAAATATATTTTATATTTGAGATTCTTCAAAGTAGCCACCCTTTGCCTTGATGACAGCTTTGCACACTCTTGGGATTCTCTCAACCAGCTTCATGAGGTAGTCACCTGGAGTTCATTTCAGTTAACAGGTGTGCCTTGTTAAAAGTTAATTTGTAGAATTTGTAGAATTTCTTTCCTTCTTAATGCGTTTGAACCAATCAGTTGTGTTTTGACAAGGTAGGGTTGGTATACAGAAGACAGCCATATTTGGTAAAAGACCAATTCTATATTATGGCAAGAACAGCTCAAATAAGCAAAGAGAAACAACAGTCCATCATTACTTTAAAACATGAAGGTCAGTCAATCCAGAAAATTTGAAGAACTTTTAAAGTTTCTTCAAGTGCAGTCGCAAAAACCATCAAGCGCTATGATGAAACTGTCTCTCATGAGGACTGCCACAGGAAAGGAAGACCCAAAGTTACCTCTGCTGCAGAGGATAAGTTCATTAGAGTTAACTGCACCTCAGAAATCGGCAATTAACTGCACCTCAGATTGCAGCCCAAATAAACGCTTCACAGAGTTCAAGTAACAGACACATCTCAACATCAACTGTTCAGAGGAGACTGCGTGAATTAGGCCTTTATGGTCAAACTGCTGCAAAGAAACTACTACTAAAGGACACCAAAAACAAGAAGAGACTTGCTTGGGCCAAGAAACACGAGCAATGGACATTAGACCGGTGGAAATCTGTTCTTTGGTCTGATGAGTCCAAATTTGAGATTTTTGGTTCCAACCTCCGTCTCTTTGTGAGACGCAGAGTAGGTGAACGGATGATCTCTGCATGTGTGGTTCCCACCGTGAAGCATGGAGGAGGAGATGTGATGGTGTGGGGGTGCTTTGCTGGTGACACTGTCTGTGATTTATTTAGAATTCAAGGTACACTTAACCAGCATGGCTACCACAGCATTCTGCAGCGATACGCCATCCCTTCTGGTTTGCTCTTATTGGGACTAAAACACACCTCCAGGCTGTGTAAGGGCTATTTGACCAAGAAAGAGAGTGATGGACCTGGCCTCCAGTGATGGACCTGGCCTCAGCATATGTGGGAACTCCTTCAAGACTGTTGGAAAAGCATTCCAGGTGAATACCTCATGAAGCTGGTTGAGAGAATGCCAAGATTGTGCAAAGCTGTCACCTGGGTGGCTACTTTGAAGAATCTAAAATCAAAAATATATTTGTGTGTTATTTCATAGTTGTGATGTCTTCACTATTATTCTACAATTTTGAAAATAGTAAAAATAAAGAAAACCCTTGAATGAGTAGGTGTGTCCAAACTTTTGACTGGTACTGTATATATATAGCCTCCACTATACAGTATATATAGACACAGTATATTCCTCCTAATATTGTACAATCAGTGTGTCTCTTCATTGGCCTGGGCCATTGTTTTCATTGCTATCAGTTTGTCACTGTGAGAGTAGCCACTCATTTTGTGGTATTACAAAAGATTCTGCTAATGTCTTCTATCATGTAAATGACGTAGAATTACATGAAATGCATTCATAAAGGCAAAACCCTTTTCCAGAACCCTGCAACAACAAAAAATCCTATGTGGAAATCTTGCTCAACTGTGTGCCACTACACAAATGTGATTATAGAGGCTTTATTAAAAAGGGGATTTTTTTTACATAGATTTTTAACCCCCACCCCCCTCCCAGCACCCCAAATCAAGACAAAAGCATTCAGGTCACGGTGTCAGTAGCTGATATTGCTCAGAGGGTTATGTAGAGGTGAGGGTACGTGACAGACATGAGCATACTGCCATGCTACCTACTGTGCCCCACACCCCCACCATGCACCAGCCTTCAGATTATTGTGCAACACTGCTAGACACATTGTGTTCCACAATGACTGACCCAATGCAAGGCAGGACAAACACACAGGGTAGGCAAATAACTAGCATATATATTTCATTGACATGGCTTTACGAGGCATGATGAAAACAACCTTATAAATCACAATGACATGGCGTCCTTATCAACACAAACCCCAGTGGAGGCTGGTGGGAGGAGCTATAGGAGGACGGGCTCATTGTAATGGCTGGAATGGAATAACTGTTTTGACTCTGTTCCACTAATAAATCCTCTTAAGAATTTGACCCTTTTTTCAATTTTCGCCTAAAATGACATACCCAAATCTAAATGCCTGTAGCTCAGGACCTGAAGCAATTCATGTAGGAGAATATAACACATTAGATCTGGTAAAAGATAATACAAAGAGAAAAAACATGCTTTTTATTTTTTTATCATCTTTGAAATGCAAAATAAAGGCCATCATGTATTTTTCCAGGTTAGGTGCAATTTAGAACTTGGCAGCAGTGTATGTGCAAAGTTTTAGACTGATCCAATGAACCACTGCATTTCTGTTCAAAATGTTGTATCAAGCCCAAATGTACCTAATTGGTTTATTGATACATTTTAAATTCATAACTGTGGACTCTCCTCAAACAATAGCATGGTATTTGTTCACTGTAATAGCTACTGTGAATTGGACAGTGCAGTTAGATTAACAAGAATGTAAGCTTTCTGCCCATATCAGATATGTCTATGTCCTGGGAAATGTTCTTGTTACTTACAACCTCATGCTAATCACATTAGCTCAACCGTCCCGCGGGGAGACACCGATCCCGTAGAGGTTAATTCCATTCCAGCCATTACAATGAGTCCGTCCTTCTATAGCTCCTCCCACCAGCCTCCACTGACAAACACCTAGTGTGTTACCAGAAGAGTTCTCTCATCAGTTCTCTAAACAATAGGACAATGGCTCCACATGTTTATATAAAAGCTTCAGCGTAACTTTGTCTAAAGAGCCAATATGTTCTCACTAACATAGAAATGAACCATCTGAAACCAACAACTTTCTAATTGCTTTTCCCCTCCTCTCTCGCTTCTCTATCTCTCTTTATCTGTCTCCGTCTCGCTCTCTCTCTCTCTCTCTCTCTCTACCAGTCTCGCTCTCTCTCTCTCTTTCTCTACCAGTCTCTCTCTCTCTAACAGTAGGTTTGGTGGTTACTTAGCAACCCTCCCAGCAAACTGCCAGAGGACAAAGCGAGGGAGGAGAGGTGAAGGGGAGGTGGAGCTGGGACAATCCCTCTCTCTCCCTCCCTCCCCTGGGAGAGGTACTCAGACTTAACCCTTTGTGCTCCTCTCACACCGGCTAGCTCAGATATAACCTCGCTTTTATGCTCAGTCCCCTCTCAAGGGAAATAACTTCAGAGGGGATAGGCTTAAAGGGATGGAGAAAATATCTCTCTCCCTCTCTCTCCCCTGGTCTGCTCCCCCACTCTCCCTCTCTCTCCCCTGGTCTGCTCCCCAACTCTCCTCTGGTCTGCTTTCCCTCTCTCTCTGCTGTCGGTCACTCAGACACAGTAGAGTGGTTGGGGCAGAGAGCAGAGAGCTTGTCAGGTGTCAGACAGCGATGGAGTGAGAGAGAGAGAGAGAGAGAGAGGCCGATCCACAGACTGCTAACATACCGTACATGGCCTCCTCTGCACACACATCACAGCTGAATCTTAAATGTTTACCAGATCTAATTATCACCTAATGGATGTTGAAATCATCCAATAAGGAGCCATACACGTAGAGGTACTGTATGTCCAATAACAATCAGTTGGGGTCAAGAGAGGTCAAAAGGCTTGACCCACCATGGATTGCACTCTAAATGACATTGTAACATCTTTAGGTTCCATGTATTGATTTTTGGCACAGATTGTCAGCCACTGATAAATGTCACTTCTGACCATGTGGTCAAGTGGAATATAAAACCAATGCCCTCCAGGGTTGGGGTCAGTTCCATTCAGATGCTGTCCATTACTGGGAATAATTGGAATTCCAATTCAAGAGATGAAAAGGGTCCCTTATTTCCCAACCTGGAGTTTTGTAGTTGATAAGTTGAATTTCAAATCACAACCCAACCCTGGTGCCAATGCTAAAAGACTGGTATAACAATATACACATGCGCACACACACACGCATGCATCCACACACACATACACACAAACACACAGGTATACAGCCATTATCTTTTTCACTGAACAACACCAATTAAACCACACTCCCCTCTCTCCCTTTGTCTCTCTCTCTCTCTGTCTAGATGTTATACAAGCCATCAGTACATTCACACCTCCCTCACAGTAAAACATGTTGTTCAGTTTGTTCCTCCAGCATTAATACACATGATAATCCCTATAGGAGAAGTTATCATCAGCAGGAGTCTGACAACAGTTTGTGTCACAGGAGGTTGGTGGCACCTTAATTGGGGAGGACGGTCTCGTGGTAACGGCTGGAGCAGAATCAGTGGAATGGTATGAAATACATCAACACATAGTTTCCAGGTGTTTGATGCCATTCCATGTGCTCCGTTCCAGACATTATTATGAGCTGCCCTCCCCTCAGCAGCCTCCACTGGTGTGTGTGTGTGTAGTCATGGCGACTCACAGTTCAATCCCCTACTTCTCTCTCGGTGTGAGTCATGTTCTCAAGCCCGCTACGTGCGTGTCTTTCCGTGCGCATGAGCAACCGGCGCGGGAAAGAAGGTCGGCACTAATTGAATTAGCCACTTCTGTCCTGGCAATCGGCCTGGCTGGCTGGCTGATGAAGGACTGTAGATAATCATTACGCCACACCGCACCAACACAGAGACAGAGAGCGAGAAAGGGGAAGAGAGAGAGCGGCGATGGGCAGAATTGATTAGTAGGACTTTGATTCAAAGCAACACCCACCCCCAGAGACAGGCTTGTGGGATGAGAAATGATACGAGGGGGAGGGATGGAGTGTATGTCAGGGGCAAGAGGGAGTTGGAGGGTTGGAGTGTGTGTCAGGGGCAAGAGGGAGGGGGAAGGTGGGAGGGTTGTAGTGTGTCAGGGGCAAGAGGGAGAGAGGAGGGATGGAGTGTGTCAAGGGCAAGAGGGAGGGGGAAGGTGGGAGGGTTGGAGTGTGTCAGGGGCAAGAGGGGGGAGGGGGAGGGTTGGAGTGTGTCAGGGGCAAGAGGGAGGGGAGGAGGGGTGAATCAAAATAGGATGCTGACAACTCTGTATAACCCAACTGAGACATCCCTCCAGTGTTGTGGAGGTTCTGAGTCAGCTGGTCAGCTTTGATTGGACAGAAACGCAGTGCTCAGTAGCCGCAGCCCATCAGCAGTCCTTTCTGTTCAGAGAGCCAGTGGTTTGAATGCCAGGTCTGCAGTGGCAGGAATGGACTGCATTAGCCCACATAGCTAGCAGAAACCTCAAAGACCTTGTTTCCTCTTTCGTTTAAGGACTAGGGTGGTATGTACCCAGACTGTCAGATACACACAGGGCCAGTGATTGCGCTCTTGTAGCACGGAGCCTCAAGGGCGGTGGAGTTATCGCTGCCATCGCTCATCTTCTGGAGCCAAGCAGACCAGTGTGGTGTCCCCTGGAGAGATAGAAGGCCCAATCACACTGTACTGCAGTCCTCTGGCCTTCACAACTCTGTTAACACACACACACACAAACACACACACACACACCAATACCCTCAGCCTCTCAGGAAGAACACAGCTAATAGTCCTGTCATTATGGCGTCAATACAAATCAATGCTGTCTGCACTGGGAAACATGAACATTCATAGACATGATCGAGCTGCTGGCCGAGGTGTGTGTGATGTGACTGAGTGTATTTGTGTGTGTGTGAGGGGGCCTCTCAAGGGGACACTGGAGAGGATCCCCACCCACCCAGTCTAGCCCCAGAGGTAAAGGGTTAATTAAAAGCTAATTAGGTAGAAAATAAAGGCCAGCGTCTCCATTTCCGCTGTGCCGAACACCATTTTCCAATTGGATAGAGACTTGCACTATCTGCATCCAATGGGAGAGACACATTACCAATTATGAGGCTTGATAAACACCAATACACTCCCCCACTTCACCCTACTCCCTTCTTTTAATATCCATATTCTCCTTGCTCTATCGTTTCCTGCGCTCCCCACACAGCTCTCTAACTCACCAGCTCTTTTAAAAATCATGCAAATTACCCACATTCAAAGGGAAAATGCATCGTAACCATGAACAACTTATGTATATTTCAGAGAGCAGGAAATCGTGCCTGAGAAGAGAGGGGGGGAATGGAGAGAGGGAAAGGGAGAGAGAGAGAGAGAGAGAGAGAGAGGGGGAAAGGGAGAGAGAAGGGGAGAGAAAGAGAGAGTGGGGGAAAGGGAGAGGGAAAGGGAGAGAGAAGGGGAGAGAAAGAGAGAGGGGGAAAGGGAGAGAGAGAGGGAAAGAGATAATATCAGCTTAATGACATATCTTACATCCACTGCTTACTGCTCCACTTTCCTTAATGAAGGCAGACACAGAAATATTGCTAATGTGCTGAAATGGGAAAGGGCCTATAATGATTTCTAATTCAAGAGGAAGTTAGGAACGTGCCAAAAAGCAGTATACTTAATTACAGACTGGCAGTCTGTCGTTCTATGACTGAGTCTAATCACACTCTTATTTGTCATGCCCAATTTAGCATCCTGCGTGTCAACTCAGGCATTTAAAGGTACAGTACAAGTCATGCTAGCTACAAATCATGAGCTTCATCAACTTCCCTTTACACAGTTTCACTATAGACTTCCATACTCCATACACATGATCTTTTTCTCTCATGTGGGTGTTAAGACTACAGTGATGCATCTCACCACAATCCTATAACTATATCCAAGGGACATTACGTCTTAATTGTATAGTTCACCCAGATTACTAAATGACACATTGGTTTCCTTACCCTATAAGCAGTCTACGGAAAAGGTATGACAGCAATTCATGCTTTGGTTTTATTTCCCTGGCACAGCTTCTAAATGTTAACGTTTTAGCATTTGTGGCATAAATCGCATTCAAGTCATGGTACTGATATTAGTATTTTTTGCGCATGGAAACAGTGCCAGGGAAGCTAAACCAAAGCATGAATCGCTGTCTGCTGTCATACCTTGTCCATAGACTGCATACAAGGAAACCAATACATAATTTTGCAATTTGGGTGAATTATCCTTTTTACATCCCTTCAGATGTTTGCTCACAAAAACAACGTCAGTTGATACAGTCTGGAACGTGAGCCAAACTGACCTGAGGATGTAGCTCAATGCTAGCATTGTATTCCTCATGTACTGTAGCGCTGCTCTCCTGAACAGATCCTTCCGTATAGAAACCCACTGTATGTATGTTTAAGACAAAGACCTTTATCTAAAGGCTTCTCAGTTGGTAAAGCACGGCGATTGCAACACCAGGATATTGGGTTTGATTCCCGGGACCACCCGTACTTAAAAAGAATGCACGCATGAAAGCGTCTGCTAAATGACATGGGTTATTATTATATTAACAGTGAACATTTCATCCTTTCCGTTGCTACTTAACACAGTTGGCCACTACTGCATTATCTGTGGTCACGCCTGAGACAATCAAACAAACGGGTTGAACTGTGGTACACTGGGGTAATATGATCAAACAAGACTTGGGTGAACTGAGGTGACAGTATTGTATGTGGAAAAAATAACTGAAAATAAAGTCAGACATGTTGTGATTGACTACAATAGATGGCAAAGTACTGCCTAGATTCTATATCTCCACAGAAACAGACAGTCATCCCTGTTGACTGGCAGAGATGCTTTGCCAGCACAATGCCACCTCATATAAGATTATCAGGTGTGACATCTCTCCCTTTGAGGGTGAAGGTCACCTACTGTACCTGTCTGACTAGATATACAGAATAATCTGTGCTGTCAGAGAGGGTCAAGGGGTTTGGCCGTTGTCAAGGCAACCTTTGAAATGAGAGAATAAGTGGATAGGTGTTGGAACACTTTTCCATCTCAAAGGAATTTGTCTATTTCAGAGTTGCTGCATCCACTGGAGTTGAGAGGTAGATGATGCAATTAACTCTAGGAGTTATGAAACTGCCGTCTCATGACTTTGGTTTAGAATGCTAACCATAACGCGTACCATAACTTTAAGCACAGGACACACAGCAATCCAAAGGCCTAGTGAATCAAAATAATCCCCTACTAAATGACAATACTAAAGGCCTACTGACCGTAATACAGCTGTATTAGACCTAAACAGTGTAGAATCCGTTTTAATTTATTTTCTTTTTTTACGATTGACGTGGATGGAGATGAGAGGGTGGTGAGATATCTGGGAGCTGGCTGTGAATGGCAACGGGTCTAGCAGACAGTCAAGTAGAAAGGTTGTGTCACAGCCTCAATTACAGCCAGGTCCAAATCTGGCCACAGTGACTTTAACTTCCCTAGGGTAGGGGGCAGCATTCGGAATTTTGGATGAAAAGCGTGCCCAAATTAAACTACCTGCTACTCAGGCCCAGAAGCTAGGATATGCATATAATTAGTAGATTTGGATAGAAAACACTCTAAAGTTTCCAAAACTGTTAAAATAATGTCTGTGGGTATAACAGAACTGATATGGCAGGCGAAAACCCGAGGAAAGTCCAACCAGGAAGTACTATTCTTTTGAAAGGCTGTTTTTCCATTGAAAGCATATCCACCATACAAAGACTTAGGACCCAGTTCACGAGCTCTGTGGCTTCCTCTACATGTGGCCAGTCTTTAGGCATTGTTTCAGGCTTTTACTCTGAAAAATGAGGGAGATACAGCACTTTCAATCCGTGGACAGTGGAAATTTCCAGACATCAGCCATGCGCCTAATCGGGAACGCACCTTTCTTGTTTCTCCTTACCTATTGACGAAGCTTTTGTCCGGTTGAAATATTATTGATTATTTATGACAAAAACAACCGGAGGATTGATTTTAAACATCGTTTGGCATGTTTCTACTAACTTTTATTGTACTTTTTAAAAACTTTTCGTCTGGACTTGTGCATTCGGATTACTGGACAAAACGCGCGAACAAAAAGAAGGTTTTTGGTCATAAAGATGAACTTTATCGAACAAAACAAACATTTATTGTCTAACATGGAGACCTGGGAGTGCCACCAGATGAAGATCATCAAAGGTAAGTGATTAATTTTAATGCTATTTCTGACTTTTGTGACACCTCTCCTTGTTTGGAAAATGGCTGTACGGGTTTCTGTGGCTAGGCTCTGACCTAACATAATCACAGTGTGCTTTCGCCGTAAAGCCTTTTTGAAATCTGACACAGCAGTTGCATTAAGGAGAAGTTTATCTTTATTCGTATGTTTAACACTTGTATCTTTTATCAATGTTTATGTTGAGTATTTCTGTTATTTGATGTGGCTCTCTGCACTTTCACCGGATGTTTGTTTGAGACAATGCATTTCTGAACATAACGCTCCAATGTAAACTGAGATTTTTGGATATAAATATGAACTTTATCGAACAAAACATACATGTATTGTGTAACATGAAGTCCTATGAGTGCCATCTGATGAAGATCATCAAAGGTTAGTGATTAATTTAATCGCTATTTCTGACTTTTGTGAGCCCTCTCCTTGGCTGGAAAATGGCTGTATGGTTTTCTGTGACTAGGCGCTGACCTAACATAATCGCATGGTGTGCTTTCACAGTAAAGCCTTTTTCAAATCGGACACTGTGGTTGGATTTACAAGAAGTTTATCTTTAAAATGGTGTATAATACTTGTATGTTTGAGGAATTTTAATTATGGGAATTCTGTTGTTTTGAATTTGGCGCCCTGCACTTTCACTGGCTGTTGTCGAGGTGGGACACTACCAGAGGTTAATCTCATGTCCAGACATACAGTACTGAACTGGCCTAACAGTCGTCCCAGCACCACACCAGAACAGGCCATATGTGGTTGGCAACTCTTTAAATAAGCCCAACAGGGAAAGGGGTTCAAGGAAGATCAAGTATCTGAAGGATTTGGATCTTGTATCTCAGAGGTCGACTGTCTAATAGTTTTATCCCGGATACATGGAATCCCACAACCTAGAAGAATCTTGGAATCAACAGTACTGCATAAGAGGTATTTCTTGCCAACTGGAAATGGACCTGTTTGAGTTCCTGTGAATGTTTGATTACATTATGCCTGACCTTTGTGTGACCTCAGATGACCTTATTGACAAATTCCTATTTGCCCAGAATATACAGTGGGTATAGAAAGTCACCACCCCCTTTCAAAATGTTTACCCTTTGTTGCCTTACATGCTGACCACGTCGCTTGTGTCGCGTGCGCGAGCATGGCAAAATAAATGTACACATATATGTTATTCAATCATTGCACTGACACTGCTCACGTGCGTCAACAAGCATCTGCTTGCAAGTCAGTTCTATTTGTGACAGTGAACGCGGTGCATGTCCTGCCTCTCCCATCTCCTCATTGGTTTAAAGAAGCATTACGTGCCATCTCCTCATTGGTTATACCCACGTGAACTGAGGTCAGTCGGTCGTGGTAATACACCTTATTATGAAAGTTAGATGCCAATCGCCGTATAAAGTCCAAAGAAGAAAAAGCCTGGAAGGAGGAGAGATGACTAGAAATGACTCGGTTGACCGTTTTATGTGTGGATTAATTGTAGGAGTAGAGGACCTTGTGCATTTCAGGTAAAATAACAAACCAATATTTATATCCCAGGACAAATTAGCTATCAACAGCAAGATAGCTAAATAGGACAAATTAGCTAGCAACTGCAAGCTAGGTAGCTAAATTGCCATAAATGTTTAATGCTTTTTGACCTGTCCCCAAATTAAGATAATAATTGCTTCTGAGTTTGTTTTGATATTTCAACCTGCGTGTTGTGATCGCGTTTGGTGTGGGGGGACAAACTCAATTTGCGCACGATGGCGCACGCGGACACACGCACGCGTCCCGGTTTGGGCATGTTGTTACAGCCTGAAATGAAAACACATTAAATAACTTTTTTTCTGCTATATTTACACACAGTAACCCAGAATATCCAAGTAAATTTTTTTTTTTTTTTTTTTAATCTTACAAAAAATGTGTTCAAATTAAAACAGCAAAATACCCTATTCGGATAAGTGAACACCCCCCTGAGTTGGTTGAACCAACTTTTGCTTGAATTACAGTCATGAGTCTCTTTGAATACGTCTGTAATAACTTTGCACACCTAGACTGTGCAATATTTGCCCATTCTTCCTTGCAGAATTGTTGAAGCTCAGTCAAATTGCATGGTGACCGCTTATGGACTGCAAGTCATTCCACAGATTCTCAATGGGATTTAGGTCGGGGCTCTGACTAGGCACTCAAGAACATTCACCTTCTTGTCCTTCAGCCACTGTACGGTTGCTTTGGCAGTGTGCTTTGGGTCATTGTCATGTTGAAAAGTGAACCATCTTCCCATTTTCAACTTCCTGGCAGAGGGCAGCCGGTTCTCAAGAATCTGTCGGTATTTTGCACTGTCCATTTTCCCTTCTATCCTGACCCTGCTGAAGAGAAACACCTCCACAATAGGATACTGCCACCACCGTGTTTTACTGTAGACATGGTGTTCTTTACTGTAGGCATGGTGTGTTTTACTGTAGGCATGGTGTGTTTTACTGTAGACATGGTGTTCTTTACTGTAGGCATGGTGTTCTTTATTGTAGGCATGGTGTGTTTTACTGTAGGCATGGTGTGTTTTACTGTAGGCATGGTGTGTTTTACTGTAGACATGGTGTTCTTTACTGTAGACATGGTGTTTTACTGTAGACATGGTGTTCTTTACTGTAGACATGGTGTTCTTTACTGTAGACATGGTGTTTTACTGTAGACATGGTGTTCTTTACTGTAGACATGGTGTTTTACTGTAGACATGGTGTTTTACTGTAGGCATGGTGTGTTTTACTGTAGGCATGGTGTTCTTTACTGTAGGCATGGTGTGTTTTACTGTAGGCATGGTGTGTTTTACTGTAGACATGGTGTTCTTTACTGTAGGCATGGTGTTCTTTATTGTAGACATGGTGTGTTTTATTGTAGACATGGTGTTCTTTGGGTGGAAAGATGTATTGGGTTTTCTCCAGACATATCGTTTTGCATTCAGACCAAAAAGTTCAATTTTGGTGTCATCTGACCACAGCATCTTTTGCCACTTGGTCTCGGAATCTACAATGTGCTTTTTGGCAAAGCTCAAACGAGACTTGATGTGTTTTTTTTTCTTTCTTGCCACCCTCCCATAGAGGCCAGATTTGTGGAGCACTTGTGATAGTGGGCACATGCACACATTGACCAGTCTTTGCCATAAAGGCCTGAAACTCCTTCAAAGTCACCAATGGCTTCTTGGTAGCCTCTCTGATCACTCTCCTCCTTGCCCGGTCATCCAGTTTGGAGGGACGGCCTGATCTATGCGGGGTCTGGGTGGTGCCATACGCCTTAACCACTTGTTAATAATGGTCTTAACTGTGCTCCGAGGGACAAAGCCTTTGAAATATTTTTATATCCATCCCGACTTGTGCCTTTTCACAACTTTATCTCGTAGATCTTTTGACAGTACCTTTCCTACCATAGTGGATTCTTTGCTTTGAATTGCACTATTGAGCAGTGGAGTCCTCTATGACCAACTGCTTTTATTCTGAACTAATCAAAGTCCTAAAATGGATCACAGATGGAAGACAATTAGCTTGATTTGTGCTCTGGAAGGTGGTTGGTTATACCTCAGCAAGTTTGCAATTCTAAGGGGGGTGTTCACTTATCCAAATAGGGTATTTTACTGTTTTACTTTTGAAGACAAAAATTCCCTTGGATATTGTGGGTTACACACCATAAATAAAGCTGAAAAAAGTCTAAATGTATGTTTTCATTTCAGGCTGTAAGGCAACAAAAGGTGAACATTTTGAAAGGGGGACTTTCTATACCCACTGTAGGCATCAGTTCACAGACTAATCACAATCTTACAGTTTAATCAAGTCACAAAACTATCATGCCAAAGTTGTGTACCTCTCAATAAACCAGTGACTGTGTCAAATAAACTGATCACAACATAACAATAAGCAGATGTTTAATCGCTGAGCCGTCAATTCTATAGAAAAATAAAATGGTGCTTAAATAAGGTTTACAGTTGGTGTTAATCTCTTGGAATCTCTCAAATTCAAAATAATTATTATTTGATTCCAGTTCATAGATTATCAAGCATATGATTTAGTCAATGGTATGGCAATGACTCACTGCTACCATAACATATGAAATCACTGTCAGTAGGCATTATGCAATGTTGCCCAAACAAAAAATCTTAACGTGGATAGACCATCCATACAACAAGCCATTAATACACAAGACTTAGTGCAAACAATCATTCAAACAGTAGATGGAAAATGTTTAACAATGCATATGAAACACGTCTAGTAGGTTACATTTATTTGTGGGAATTTATTTCCCCACTGTGGGAATAAATACAAACGATATCACTAGGACATCCCCCCCATTCCACTGTTCACCAATGACTTTTTATGTTATCGTCTGACACACTCAACTTTCTAGTGGTCACAGTCCACAGCCCCTTATTACAATCTCCTGATTGTACCTGTTCGTGAGGGTGTTTGCTTTCCGGGTAAGCTTGGACAGAACCGTGTGTAGTCCGGTCAAATGATAATGAAATTGTTTCTCCAAGTCATCATCATCGGATTCTATTCTGGATATGTCCAACGCGGTCACCCCCATTTTTTCTTTCCGCCTGTCGTCGGCTTGTAGGACCCCCCATTCGATGTCATTCCTGATCGATTTTAATAGCACATAGTAATTGTACATGTCCCCGTCCTGGAAATAGGTGGTTGACCCATTGCTGGCGGTCCTAATCGGTGATATCGTTTTCACCTCTTCTTCCTCGTCTAGAGGCACGTCTCTTAGCAGACTAGGAACCATCACCGTCTGATCCATGTTATTTACAGCACCAATAAATCGGTTCATTGCATTGAACAATGAATTCTTTTGATTGTACGAATCCGAAATTTGCATCATTTTTGCGAGAAACCTGACCGCGTGCAGACAATCTAGTTACCTCGCGTCACCGATGATAATGCAGTTTTACTATTCTGTCACGGTCTGAAATAAACCTTAACAAGATAACTAGTTAATGCTCTTTATCGGATTACAATTACAAATTTAGCTGCTGCAAAAGCTTACGCAGTCCGAGGAAACGTCCAGACTTCTCAAACGTCTTGCCTGCCTTGTGAGAACTGTACTACCTAACGTTACTCACTAATTGACTAACAAGTGGCTTTTTTCTAAGGGCGTTCCCGGATCTGTCTCAGTCGAATGTTTCCCCCTCAGGCCAAAGTAACAGGATGAACGACCTGAAATAAGAGACACCATACGGTTAGTTACTTCAAGTAACGTTATTTCAGTATCATTAGTTGCATAGTAGGCCTACCAAAAATTAAGAAATCCTTACACTAGCCAATAGATGCTTCCGTTCTCAACTAACTGAATTAACAGCTAGCATTAGCTAGCTAGCCATATTTGGAGAATAAATGTAGCTCAAGCAGTACAAACTCACCGTGATGTTATTGTCCCTGGTATTTTTCCGAATAACCACTTCACTTGTTAAACTTCTGTGGAAGGCATAAAGTCTTAATTTGACAGCTTGTTGTGAGCAAAGCGACCGATAGCGGCTTGCTAGCTTAATAAATCCTCAGCACCAGCAGGAGGACGGTGATATGCAGGAGTGGCGTACTTGCATCAGCCCACAAGCCGTAACTCCGTTTTCAGCCAATCAGATTTTAGCCGGTCTCTCACCAACCCTGCTGATTTTCTGCCAAGTCAACTCCCGTTAGAACATGTTTACTTCCTTCAAAAAAACAAAAACACCTATTTTTACCTTCCTTCCATACTTCCTCTTTTGGAGAGATTATGAAGAAAATAACATAATGTCACTTCAATACTGATAACTTAAATGTGTAGTGTGAAAAACTTGCTTTCACAGTTTTAGTAAAACCAGGGCTCGTGTACATTTGAATTTGAGGGTCTCAAATGACATCCTTTCAAAGAAATACGGAGGCGAGGAAGGAATCATAATTATGCAATTTGAGTGGTGGAATAGAGCAGGCTCATCTGAGGAAACTAGCGACGTGTTGAAGCAGGAGTTTAATTCAGGCTGGGGCTGCGTCATTCCTGCCCACAAAAACACTTTAAGTAGTATGTGTACTAGTGACAATTTTAACAATGTATACACTATCAACAAAGTAGTTCGTTTTTTTTGCTGTATCAACATAGTATAGTTTCTGATGCTGTAACAGATTAATGATCACGAATACGGATGTCCATTGTGAATAGTTACATTGTAACAAACGGTAAGGATTTCATTGGATGTTGTTCTTGTTCGTAATTTTTTTTACAGTCAAGCCCAAAAAGATCCTATTAAATTACTCTAATTGCTAATTCTATGGTCAAGCCTGCCTCACGAACACCCTTTCTAGACGGGATCGCGAATACGTTTTTCATAGATGTGATAGTGACACCGTGGGGTAAAAAATATTATTGCTACCTGTAAATTATATTGGATCTATCAGGGGCAGAATTAATGAATGATGATTAACTACCCACCTTATATCAACAACAAAAAATACTCGGTTCTAGAAACAAAAGAGAGAGTAAATATCTCACAACAGAAGCTCACAACTGAAACGATGTAATGACCATTTTATTAATATATTCAAGATCACAATTGTTCACAATATCAACATACATTTGTTGGCATGCTAGCTGGTGATGCATTTTAAAACGTTATTTTTTTTTATACAAAGTCTTATTTCATCTGTCCAATTTTGGATTGAGAGATTAATTGATCATGTACATTGGTTTTATACTGATCCAACGAAAACACAGAGCAACTTCAGAATGCGTCAAAACCCCAAAACAAAACAAAAACCTAAAAGAATCGTAGTAATTACAGAAATAGAATCTTGGAACCAGCTTGCTGTACTCACATACCAGTTGAATTAAACCAGTAACAGTGTCAGTGACCTCGGTGGTCTGCCCCACTCCATTCTACCCCCAGGCGCCCACTAAAGCTTAGTATACCTACAGTCATTACCACCTAAGAGGTTGCTGTCATATTACTGATTCTACATTTAAGTAATACACAAAAGTGGCAAATCTTCAGAAAGTGGTATTTCATTTGATTGTTCCAAGCCAGAGCAATGACAGACCGAATCGAGCTCGAACACCTCAAGTCCTACCACTGAGAATGACTCTCTCTATCTCTCTCTTACTCTCTCTTTCTCTCACTGGACACAGACATCAATTCATCGTCTATTCCACGTCATTTAATTGAAATGACGTGGAAACAACGTTGATTCTGCCAGTGTGTGCCCAGTGGGCTCTCTCTCTGTCTACCAATCCCATATAGTGAGAAGCAAACGGCAACAACAAAAGACCGGAAGTAGAATAGTCTTCTCTCATCATCAGAAAGCAGTGCTGACTCAATGAAACTCTAGTTTGTGCAGCGATCCCACTCTGTTTTACTATCCTTGTCCGTTCTCCAGCACATCCAGTTCTCTCTCTCTCGTCAGGGGGGAGGGAGTTGGAACCGAATGTACTGGGGTGTGGCGGCGGAGAGAGAGAGAGAGAGAGAGAGAGAGAGAACCGAATGTACTGTTGTGGCGGCGGAGAGAGAGAGAGAGAGAGAGAGAACCGAATGTACTGGGGTGTGGCGGCGGAGAGAGAGAGAGAGAGAGCTGGATGTGCTGGAGAACGGACAAGGATAGTAAAATAGAGTGGGATCTCAAGCAGAAGGTGAATGTGTAAAAACATTTGAACACCAAAACTGGGGTTAAAACCAGAAAAATGTCTGTGTCTCAGTCTACTGTTATAGAAACACACATGACTAGTTAAGACTTTTAAAATGAAATAAAATATTACAACAACAAAACAACATTATGACTAACTGACTGACAGACAGAAGGCAAAGGGGAGGGAGTGGCAGAGATCACCAAGTACAGGACTCTACTGAATACAGAGGAGCTAAACGCATAACAAATACACATCCACAGAGAGCAACTTGCACAAGCTCATTTAGACTGATAGTCATTAGAAGCAGGATGTAGGTTTACTGTAGTCCATGTAGCAGCAAAAAGCAGACGCTGTGTGTGTGTGTGTGTGTGTGTGTGTGTGTGTGTGTGTGTCAGAGAGTGTGTGTGTGTGTCTGTGTCAGTTAGAGAAACTCAGTCCCTTCTGAGTGGGCTCAAGTTTCTTTCAAAGACCTCATATAGGAAATTCTGATGGCATCTCTCAAATTATTTCCAGGAAATTTAGACTGGGGAAGATAGCCGTCGAACGAGGAGCTATGTTGCATCAAGGCAATTTCTTAGGAATATTGTCAACTTGTGTAAGTAGAGATTGGTACTGTTTGAATTAGGCATGGCATGCCTGGATCAGAGCATATGGCTGAGGCAGGTGCTAATCGACAACCATTCATTTTTAGAAGAATTAAGGTCTTGAAAGGAAACATTTTTAATCATGGCATGATGGCATATTAAGGAATGTGTTCAAACAGATGAAAGAGAGAAAAAGAGAGCGATAAAGTAAGGAAGATAAGGAGTGGAAAAGTAAGAATGGAGTGTGCCAGCGTTTGGGTGTGTTCTTCCCCAGTTTCCAAGGTGACGTGTACTCTCTCCTCCTGGTCTCCCTGGAAGGAAACAAATAACAAAGGTGCCGACAATCACAGAGAGACTCAACATGATTGTGTGTGTACGTGTGTGTCTGCGCATGTGTCTACATTCCCTGAAAACACCATCACCACCACCCATAATCAGTGACAACGAGGGGATCCTCTCTTTTGGAACTTGTCACCTGAAGCTTTTGGAAGACAGATCTCCCTGAGAAGTCTCTGCAGGGCCGCCACACAGCCAGAGGGATAGCCATTTGTCTGCTGTAATGAGCGGAGCCTTTGGACTGTGATGTGTGTAAGAAGCCTAAATGCCACTCTCTCTCTGCACCTGTGGAACACAGTCTGTCGGTTAACCCTCCCGGAGCCTCCCGTGCCAGGCTTCAGGTCTATTTAGAGCCCTGAGGCTTCTGAAGTGACAAAACAGCCAACCAGTGTCTGGTGGATAGGAGCCAGTAACAGTTTCTGCAAGCTTCGAATTGACAATGACGCTCTGGTGAAGCTCGGCCATGCTAACCGCTAGCAGGCTAAACACTATCAGGCTAAACCCTATGAGGTTAAGCCAGTGTGTCATAGGGGGGAGAAGTGGGGGATTCTAACTCTTTAAGGCATAATCACGCCACACAGCCCTGCCAACACGGTATAAATCAGAGTCTTTAATTGCGAGCCAAACAGCTTTATTTATAATCCACAGCAGCACAGTCGGGGACGGCCAATTAGAGGGGCCTGCTGGGAAGGTGTGAGCTAGCGATAACCACCTTGCATAGTGAGATCACGTTTGTGTGTGTGTGTGTGTTTGACTACGACTTGCAGGGGGCTGTAGGGGTTCCAGCCATGGAGGTCTGTGACACAACCCCTTATTACACTGGATGCATTGCACTTAGTCACAGAGACAAATAGCACTACACAAGTGTGTGTGTGTGTGTGTGTAGCACTCTGGTACCCTGCAGATAATGACCTATTTTGTATTCTACACGACTCAAATGAAATGGAGTCCATTGCCCATGTTGTGAATGGCTGCTGATCATACAAAGATATATACATTGCTAGACATGACCGCCTTGTTGACCTGATAGCCAGCGAGGTGGAACAAGTGGTCTCACCAACAGCACGCATGCATAAACATTCTTGTGTGATGGAAGCTCGTTTGATATTGATGACGATGGGTTTTCCTGTGTGCCAGATGTTGTTGTTGTGGGGGGAGGCCAGGGGGAGGTGTTCGTTTTGGAAGTGGGCTGCTCATTGGACGGCTACATGGAGCAGGCCTTTGCTGAGAAGCTGCTTAAATACCAGCCCCTTGTGGCATGCTGGGACAGCCTGGGGTGGAGGTGCAAGCTGGTGGGGCTGATATTTGTCAGTCTCGGCCACATACACAGGCTTGCAGTGCGTGGCCTCCAGATTGCGGGCCTGACAAAAACTAGGGCAAAGCAATTGGCTAGGTACTGCTCTGTTTCAGCTGTCGTGGGCAGCCTAGCTGTTTGGAGAAGGATGTGCTTTCTGTACCCTTGAGTGCCATGCACACAGGGACCTTTGAAATGTTTGGATCCTTTTTTTGTAAATTTGATTGGTGTATTCAAATAAAGTATTTGTGTGTGTGTCAGACTCACCTGCACCTCACTGCTACACCATCTCATATTGGTTGGCAGTGATAAGCCGCGACAGACAGCATGCCAACAGCATACCAATTGACTGGAGGGAAAGAGAGAGTGAAAAAGAGAGTGGCAGAAAGAGAGAGAGAGTGGGAGAGAGAGAAAAATAGAGAGGGAGAGAAAGAGAGAGGGGGGGTGATGAAAATGAGTCAGTTCCAACAGCACACAAATCATCTCTCTTAGAGGTCCTCAATCTTCCCTCCATCCTCCCCCCTCTTCCCTCCACCCTTCCCCTCTTCCCTCCACCCTCCCCCTCTTCCCTCCATCCTCATTGCCGGGGGATGGAGGGCCAAGGAGGGATCAGGGAAGGAGGAGAGGAGGGATCAGGGAAGGAAGAGAGGAGGGATAGGGATAAGATGCATTAAAGGGGTGGCTGCTCCTCTAAGAGGTGTCATTGATCTCTCTCTGCCACCCCTCCTTCTCCCCTCGCCGCTTCCCTCCATAACGTTTACGGTGCAATTAATGGGCTCGGGACTGCAGAAGAGCAGGCCGTCGCAGGTCACAGCGTCCACGGAGACACACACACACTCTCACTCTCTCTACCTACCTCCCCCAGGCCCATTAAGGGTAATGGAGGGGGTCGCTGTGACGACGAGCGGCGCTGTGGGGCTAATCGAGCATGTCAGCCCGAGCAGGAGGTAACGACCACACTCGCGCAGAGTAGAGAGAGAGAAAGAGAGAGAGAGGAGAGAAATGAGGAGAGAGTGAAGGAGGGAGAGGAGAAATGAGGAGAGAGCGAAGGAGGGAGATGAGAAATGAGGAGAGAGCGAAGGAGGGAGAGGAGAAATGAGGAGAGAGGGAGAGAGAGGAGAAATGCAGAGAGAAGAGGAATGGAGAGAGAGGGAGCTGGAGAAGGAAGGAGGTAGGGGAGAGAGAGAGTGTGTGTGTGTCTGTATGAGTATGTGGAAAAGCGAGAGGGATGGAGAGCGTGTGTGTGTGCTCTTGTACTCTGGTCTGTATAATAGTTCCCGAGGTGCGCCTGAATGGCATGTGTGTGATGGAACAGGCTCTGAGTGGCGGACTCGCTGATTGGGTCTGAAGGAGCAGCGGTGAACATCGCCCCAGCCGTGTGTAATCATTAATAACCTGCACTGGGCGCACGCTCACACACACACAGAAGGAGAGTGGAAGAACAGCTGGCCCATACTGTTACTTACTTGTGAGACAGCTATTCCAAATGTCACTCCAGCAATGATCCCCATGTTAGTCTCAATGAAGTCAGTCACCAGCTCATAACAGCCCTGTAGAAGACAAGACAAGTGAGTGTGTTTGTCAGTGTGTACGGTGTGTGTCTGTCTGTCGGTGTGTGTGTCTGACCTGCTGGTGGACCTTGCTGGGGGCTATGGTGACATTGCGCAGGTCAGAAGCGTTACAGTCAGAGATGCTGGCACAGCAGCTGGGTGGGATGCCGTTGTTAGGGAACCAGATACTGGACAACCAGCTGGTGTAGTTCAACACACCACAGCATTTCAACTGGAGGGAGAGAGGGGGATGGAGAGCGATGGAGAGGGAGAGAGGGATGGAGAGGGAGGGGGGAGAGAGAGAGAGAGAGGGATGGAGAGAGCAAGAGAGATAGAGAGAGAGGGGGGTTGGAGAGAGAGGGATTTATCACAATCCGTTTTTTATCACAACCCTAATTTGGCTGTCAAAATGACCGTCACTCACACTGCGCTGCACATTGTCCACAGCCAGGCTCCTCTCGTCCTGGGAATTGTAGTTCTTCACTGCCTCACTGAAGGTCCTCTGGAAGGTTCCCTTTATCTGGGAACACAAACACAAAGTTCTTGTTGTGTTCATAGCTTCTCCTGTTGTGAAACAGATGGACACTCTGACTGATGAATTCTGCCCACTGGGCACACACTGGTTGAATCAACATTGTTTCCACGTCAGTTCAACAAAATTACGTTGAACTAACGTGGAATAGACGTTGAATTGACATCTGTGCCCAGTGGGTGGGTACTCATGATCCTGTGGGTGAGTGCCAGACGCAGGTATGGCAGGGCCACCTACCTCATGACGAAAGACAAAGCCGGAGATGCCAGCCACAAGCTCTGCCAGGAAGATCAGGGACAGGAACATGGCGTACTGCAGAGAGAGGGCACACAGGGCGCCACAAAACGGCCACTGAGTTACTGTGTATATTTTGCAGACTTTCTCACCATTTGCTCACAATAAGATCCTCGAAACACTGCAAGGAACGTTGAATGACAGTAGGAAAGGAAGACCTTTTTAGAAGGAAAGAAATCAAAAACGAAACAAAGACAGAAACAAGGACAGAAACAAACCCACTGGGCACACACTGGTTGAATTAACGTTGTTTCCACGTCATTTCAATGATATTACATTGAACCAATGTGGAACAGATGTTGAATTCTGTTTCTTCCCCAGTGGGAAGAAATAGACACATTTGAGTTACTCGGATGACAACTTCTCCTAGCTCTCATCAACTCCTCTAGCTCTCACCAACTTCTCCTAGCTCTCACCAACTTCTCCTAGCTCTCACCAACTTCTCCTAGCTCTCACCAACTTCTCCTAGCTCTCGCCAACTTCTCCTAGCTCTCGCCAACTTCTCCTAGCTCTCATCAACTTCTCCTAGCTCTCATCAACTTCTCCTAGCTCTCGCCAACTTCTCCTAGCTCTCACCAACTTCTCCTAGCTCTCACCATATTCTCCTAGCTCTCACCAACTTCTCCTAGCTCTCACCAACTTCTCCTAGCTCTCACCAACTTCTCCTAGCTCTCACCAACTTCTCCTAGCTCTCATCAACTTCTCCTAGCTCTCATCAACTTCTCCTAGCTCTCATCAACTTCTCCTAGCTCTCACCAACTTCTCCTAGCTCTCATCATATTCTCCTAGCTCTCATCAACTTCTCCTAGCTCTCATCAACTTCTCCTAGCTCTCACCAACTTCTCCTAGCTCTCATCATATTCTCCTAGCTCTCATCATATTCTCCTAGCTCTCATCAACTTCTCCTAGCTCTCACCAACTTCTCCTAGCTCTCATCAACTTCTCCTAGCTCTCACCAACTTCTCCTAGATCTCATCAACTTCTCCTAGCTCTCATCAACTTCTCCTAGCTCTCACCAACTTCTCCTAGCTCTCATCATATTCTCCTAGCTCTCATCAACTTCTCCAACTTCTCATAGCTCTCATCAACTTCTCCTAGCTCTCACCAACTTCTCCTAGCTCTCACCAACTTCTCCTAGCTCTCACCAACTTCTCCTAGCTCTCGCCAGCTTCTCCTAGCTCTCGCCAACTTCTCCTAGCTCTCGCCAAGTTCTCCTAGCTCTCACCAACTTCTCCTAGCTCTCACCAACTTCTCCTAGCTCTCGCCAACTTCTCCTAGCTCTCGCCAACTTCTCCTAGCTCTCACCAACTTCTCCTAGCTCTCACCAACTTCTCCTAGCTCTCGCCAACTTCTCCTAGCTCTCGCCAAGTTCTCCTAGCTCTCACCAACTTCTCCTAGCTCTCACCAACTTCTCCTAGCTCTCGCCAACTTCTCCTAGCTCTCACCAGCTTGAGCATCCATGGGCTCCCGCGGCAGGTAGCGAAGCATCCAAACAGTCCGAACACGATGATGCAGGTTCCGGTGCCAATGAGAACATAAGGAGCGTTGGTGGAGCTGTCAGCGATGATAGATATGTACGCACCCAGCATAAACTTTCCCCATAGTCCCACAGCTAAGAGGATTGCCCCCGTGATCTGGACAGAGAGAGAGAGAGAGAGGGGGGGGGGGGGGGGGGGCGAGAGAAGGTAAAAGACAGCATTAGAGCCCTGTCACTAAAAGTCATCAAGGGCCTCACTGGAGGTTTCAGACCCATAGAGATGATAGGTAGCACAACTGTAACACAACCATCACAGCTTCATGCTAAATGACACGTTACATATGATATGAAATGCCAGGGGTCTGTTTAAGCAGTCGTCCATAAAATCAGTCAATTTCTCAGTCAATTGTGTAATAAAATCAGTCAATTGTGTAATAAACCATTGATTACACTGTAAATGATACACTGCCGATCTACTATAATGCTGTTAGTGGCACTGGAGATAGCTCTTTGCTGCCACCCAATGAAAGAAACTGAATCCTCACTGCATGGCTCATGAGAAAGCGAGACATTTTATAGGCTCCTTTTTTCTGGTTAAAATAACCAATACTTACTAAGTAGACCAGACCCAGCTGCTGTCAAGTTTTCAAGATATTTCACTTTCAAAATACAGAAATCATACCGTATGATGATTTCTGTATTTTGAAAGTTACATATCTTGAAAACTTGAGTGCCGACAAGCAAAACATTTTGGGACAATGTCAACAATGGGTCAATGAAACAAATACAAATTCCATTAAGTAGATGGGAACTGTGAACATTTGTTTCAATGGCAAACAGTCTTTATGGGATATCTTGATTTTTTCACCATCTTTGGCCCTACTCATGAATGATGACTGGTTCCTGACCATGTGTCGTGACCAGGAAAAACTCCATATTCATAAGGCGAAAAACTATTTTTTTCGTAGAAGGTTAGTAGAACCTACGCCACAGGTTAGGATAATTAATGTAGCAGGTTAGGAGACTGAGGTTAAGGTTAGGAAATGGGTTAGGGTTAGGTTTAGCGAAAATGCTCTCCTAACTTACTATGAAAATCACTTTGTATAGTGGCGTGAAAAGAGTGACTGAGTGAATGCAGGCCTTCCAAAAGCCCACCCAGCACCAGCATGCATTAGTCGCTGTTGACTGAACGCTTCGCTCTCTCTATGATATATACACTAGATGACTAATAGGGGACGCTGGGTTGAAGCAAACGCACCTCCCTCTTGGCTCTAACCCTGGGTTATGATGCATTTTGTCAGTGCATCATACAAAACCATCTTCCCATTCTTTTATGTTGTTGTTATATTTGTGTGTTTCTACTAGTGCTTATTATGTGCACCCAATGATGTATATAAACCCTGGATTGTGATTCTATGTATTGGCCATTGAGAGGCTTTGAAGCCACCTGTCGGCCATATTGGCACTCCCCAGTAGGACCAGTCCACCATTGGAATACATGGGATGCTACTTTATTTCAGTTAAATGTTTCAAGAACAATGTATTTAAGTATTTTTTTGTTGAAGTGGGGACAGTAACATTAGTAATAAAACAAATTATACTTTAAGGAAAATGTTTTCATATATTGTTATATTATGTTTAGCTCACATAATATAATAGTATGCATTAATGTGTCTGTAACAGAATAAACGAGGCAAAAACAAATGTACACATTAATACATGCATTTCTATTGCTTCAAAATATGTTTTACAACAGTAAGGGAGTGCCAACACAGCGCCCCCCCCATCAGCCATCTAGTGTATAAATACATAATTGTGTGCACCAGACTATTCTGTGTAGAGCCCTCTAGTAGTGTGTTCTTGAACCAGCAGATGGTGCTGTGGTTATTGGTAAAGACTGGAATTTGGTATTTGGTATTTTATTAGGATCCCCATTAGCTGTTGCAAAAGCAGCAGCTACTCTTCCTGGGGTTCACACAAAACATGAAACATAATACACAATGACACAATACAGAACATCATTAGACAAGAACAGCTCAAGGAATACAGCAGTGGCACGTCCACCTGTCCAGAGGAGAAGATGCCATTCCCTTTGATGAGGAAAAAAATCATAAAAACTGTTCTGAACAGTGTGAGATTGTGGGTCTAGAAAGGTTGGCTACTACTGGTACTATCCAACCTCAACATGTACCTGGTAAATTATTATTTTTCTTTAACCTTTATTTAACTTGGCAAGTCAGTTAAGAACAAATTCTTATTTACAATGACGGCCTACCCCGGCCAAACTCTAACCCGGACGACGCTGGGCCAATTGTGCACCATCCTATGGGACTCCCAATCACAGCCCATGGTGATACAGTCTGGAATTGAACCAGGGTCTGTAGTGACACCTCTAGCACTGAGCTGCAGTGCCTTAGACGGCTGCGCCACTCGGGAGCCCCACATATACACATACACAAAAAACATGACCGATATGAATCTCCTCCTCCATATCATTAAATTCATGTGGAGTGAAAAGTGGGTTAATGTATTCACTTTGGGGATTTGGGGTCCTTGTTCAAAGCCGGGGTTCCACTCAAGGACTGGGTTCTCCATGGAGTTCCTCTCTATATCTCTCCATTATTATTAATATATGCATATTTAAGTCATTAATTAACAGCATCTGTGTGGTAGGGAAGATCAGGAATCAGGATTACATCTAAAATGACAATAACTGGAGTTCCTTTCTTTGTAAAACCAGTTAGCAGTTTACAGGGTTGGGTCAAGGTTTTCTTCATAGGTAAGGTGGCTAGTCGTCCCTTACTAGCATAGCAATGATGTCACTGAAGAAACTATCACCCCTGCCCTCAACCATAACTAAATATGCTTATCTTATCTCACCTCATAGCTTGTAGCCTCTGGTAGAAGCTCACTCCTTCCTTACACAAGCCAGAAGGCGTTGGCTCAGCTGGTGTGAGATGTGAACGCAGTATCATAAGACTCTTTGCCCACCAGTGCTCTGCCATAAATATCAGCCTATTCAATTTAACCAGGCAAGTCAGTTAAGAACAAATTATTATTTACAATGACAGCCTAGGAACAGTGGGTTAACTGCCTTGTTCAGGGGCAGAACGACAGATTTTTACCTTGTGAGCTCAGGGATTTGATCTAGCAACCTTTCGGTTACTAGTCCAACACTCTAACCATTAGGCTACCTGCCGCCCCAAACCAATATGTGTCTAACCCACACAGAACAGCAGCAGAGGAAGACTTTATCGGAGAGATCTATATCAAAGATGGTGGATAAATAAAGAGGTCCCACTCAAGCCGTTTACCATTGAAAGAAATGGTCGCAGTTCTGGTCTGCTTAAGGGGTGGCTCTTCCATAGGCCCCAATGCATTAGCAGCTGGGTCTGGTCTGCTTAGTTCATTGACTGGACATGAACCAGAAAAAAGCCCCCCCCCCCCCCCCCCCCCAGATCGGTGTGTCTCATGGCCATGCTAATGACTGTGTGACACAGATACCAGAGCTGCATGCTGCTGAGGCACAGAAATAACTGCATCACCACAGTTTCAGACCAGGAAGGAGTGCATGGTAGTAGTGGCACAGCTAAGAAATTCCCTTATCATTGCTATGCCTCATGGTTAACATGACAACGAACACGGCAGAGAGGAAGCACATGGAAAAAGGTTACCTAACCACTGATACAGGGTCAGATATTTTGTCATTCCCCTGACGGTTAAGTTTAGGATAGGAGTTAGAGAGATCTGATCCTAGATCTGTGGTAAAGGGCAACATCTACCTCGAGCAGTGGCACAGCGGTTGCATCCCAAAATGGCACCCTATTCCCTACATAGTGCACTTCCCATAGGGCTCTGGTCAAAAGTAGTGCTCTATATAGGGAATAGGGTGCCATTTGGGAAGTGTCACCTCCCTGTAGCCACCATGCGTTGGGAAATGTTGTTGTGATTCTGAGCATGTCTAGCGTTGGCCGTGCGTCAGAGGCCCGCTGACACATACAGAGCAGCCTGCCCGCCCCCTCACTGTCTGCCTGCCTCCCTCCCTGCCCCCTCCCTGTCTGCCATTCTCCCTCCCTCCCTGGCTCCCTCCCTCCCTGTCTACTTGCCTGCCTCCCTGCCTGCCTGCCTCCCTCCCTCCCTGTCTGTCTGTCTCCATCCCTGTCTGCCTGCCTGATTACCCAAGAACACAGCATGAGAAGGAACAGCAACACTCTCACAGATAGAGAGAGAGAAAGAGAGAGAGAGAGAGAGAGAGATGGAGATGGAGAGAGAGAGAAACAGAGCACGAAAGAGAGGAAGACAAAGGGAAGGAAGAGAGAGTGTATTTAGTGCGAGATAGAAGAGAGAGAGATTAAAGAGAGCGAGAGATGAGTCACTGCCCGACATGTAGCATGACACTTAGCGCTGTAGAACACATCTGAGAGATAGCATATGAGTGAGTTCTCTCTGTCCCCATCTCATGCCCATCCACTGTTCCTTCTCTAGTAATGTCTGGGAGCAGCGGTAGGTTCATTTCCCTGTAATGTACCGTTCCCCTGTCCCCAGTTTCCTCTCCTCTACAGTGTTCATGTCTTATTCAACGTGACACTATGAATGATTCATGGAGCCATCTGCTGTAGCAAGCGAGGGGCTTCCCTCCCCTACATGCTCCATCAGCAGGGGGTACCGTCCTAGGCAGGAGGGATTAAGGGGAGAGGGTGTGTGTGTGTGTGTGTGTGTGTGTGTGTGTGTGTGTGTGTGTGTGTGTGTGTGTGTGTGTGTGTGTGTGTGTGTGTGTGTGTGTGTGTGTGTGTGTGTGTGTGTGTGTGTGTGTGTGTGTGTGTGTGTGTGTGTGTTCGTGTGTGTGAGGGGACTGACAAAAAGAGCCCCGAATAAAATGAAGCAGAGACCCTGTGTGGTGTGTTGCAGTCGGCGGCCATATTGGCCTCAGTTAACTCAGCAGGGCTATGTGTTTAAGTATTTATGTGTACTGTATATTATCTCAGCTGTGACGTTACACCACAGTCATGAGACATGGTCACAGGGTTTCAACCCTTTATTGCCAGTTAAACGGCACGTGTTTCGGTTACATTAAAAATAAATTCAACATCTGAAACACAAATGTATACACGATCCTAGATGACGAAGTCCCTTTACACTGTGATGTACTGTATGTAGCCTATGCTGATTTTGAGTGAACTAGAGCTTTCAGAGTAGGAATAGGTAAGTCAGCCATTTTACCTATAAACACTGAAGTTCCCAGTCTGTTAAAGTGAGCCACTTTTATCAGGATGGTGCACATTTCAACACCAGATTGGAGTCTTCACACAGCCTGACAGAGGTAATGGAATTCGTCAGCTATGGCAATTTTCCCTCCGGACATTCCCCTCATCCGTCTATCACTGCAGCTGCAGGCCTCGCAGAAATACAAAATGAGGTTTGTGAAGATAGTGGTACAACCACATGCTGTTTCTTACTGACGATGGGTTCGAGGTAATATTTCTTGGCAAGCTACCAGCACCCGTATGCAGTCCCAATACATCTGGTTGATAGCAGCACCCGTATGCAGTCCCAATACATCTGGTTGATAGCAGCACCCGTATGCAGTCCCAATACATCTGGTTGATAGCAGCACCCGTATGCAGTCCCAATACATCTGGTTGATAGCAGCACCCGTATGCAGTCCCAATACATCTGGTTGATAGCAGCACCCGTATGCAGTCCCAATACATCTGGTTGATAGCAGCACCCGTATGCAGTCCCAATACATCTGGTTGATAGCAGCACCCGTATGCAGTCCCAATACATCTGGTTGATAGCAGCACCCGTATGCAGTCCCAATACATCTGGTTGATAGCAGCACCCGTATGCAGTCCCAATACATCTGGTTGATAGCAGCACCCGTATGCAGTCCCAATACATCTGGTTGATAGCAGCACCCGTATGCAGTCCCAATACATCTGGTTGATAGCAGCACCCGTATGCAGTCCCAATACATCTGGTTGATAGCAGCACCCGTATGCAGTCCCAATACATCTGGTTGATAGCAGCACCCGTATGCAGTCCCAATACATCTGGTTGATAGCAGCACCCGTATGCAGTCCCAATACATCTGGTTGATAGCAGCACCCGTATGCAGTCCCAATACATCTGGTTGATAGCAGCACCCGTATGCAGTCCCAATACATCTGGTTGATAGCAGCACCCGTATGCAGTCCCAATACATCTGGTTGATAGCAGCACCCGTATGCAGTCCCAATACATCTGGTTGATAGCAGCACCCGTATGCAGTCCCAATACATCTGGTTGATAGCAGCACCCGTATGCAGTCCCAATACATCTGGTTGATAGCAGCACCCGTATGCAGTCCCAATACATCTGGTTGATAGCAGCACCCGTATGCAGTCCCAATACATCTGGTTGATAGCAGCACCCGTATGCAGTCCCAATACATCTGGTTGATAGCAGCACCCGTATGCAGTCCCAATACATCTGGTTGATAGCAGCACCCGTATGCAGTCCCAATACATCTGGTTGATAGCAAACCATTTGTGGCTGTTAATATACAGAACAATAAAGGAACTAGAAATAAGAGCACCATGACAACTCCTCAGACGTTGAAAAAGGTCAATCCTGATGGGTAGATTCATGTTGTTTTCTGTGACAACAGAGTAAGGCAGACGCCAGGACAGCATGGGGTCACCACTGTCACCACTCAGAGGATTAGGATGAACAGTTGGGGATTGTTATGTCATGACGTTGTTCCAAGCAGAGTTGCCACTGACGGTTGAGCTCTAAATGTTTTTGATGTCAGGATTGCTCATATCCAGAGACACTTGATGTAGATGAAATGTAATGTAGCGGCCTATTTGGCTGAGCTAGCTTGAAAAGATCCACAACTCACCCCAAACTTTTCTAGACAAGACTAGACTTCCAAGAACTGAGGTGGCACTATATGTACTCTAGTGTGATTTCACTTTCACATCTCATAGTGTGATACGTAGAGGTGTCAGAATCCTGTCCTGCAGCTGAGGTATTGGGCCGACAGCAACAACTGTTCAACCTGTTTTGATTGTCTTACTTATTGCTCTCTTCTAGCACTCTCCTGACTCTCCTCAAAAGAGTGGCTCCGTGATACCAGGAACTATCCACAGAAAAACACTAACAGAAAGAGATTTGTCGCCAAACAATAATGAATAATTGATTAGCTTTAGAGAGCTTTTCCAGATGCTCAGACTAGACGCTTCACATTGTGTAAGAGGAAACACACGGCATCCACCACCACTGGGCAGGGACTGTGATTGGAGGTGCCTCTATGTATAAATGACAGGGCTGGGGCCGAGGCCTGACTAATGGTCTGACCATCTGCCCTGGCAGGTGCACTGACGCTCATGCAAACATGAGACGACATCACACCTTTATGCTGTGCCACTGTGAGCTGCAGGAAGAGCCTTTGAGATAGAGCTTTAGCTTCGGTAGAAATACAGTAAGGGGAACATGATGAAGAGACACACATGCAAGGCATTTAGGTAGGAGACCCCCTTGGATCATTATTATTCTGTATCTGAAAGCCAAGCAAGGCACTTGTGTTTGCTTTGGTGTTGCATCAACAGGAATGGCCGCTCTGTTCTGCTCTGTTCTGTTTTGCTCTGTTCTAATCTGTTCAGCCCTGTTCTGCTCTGTTATGTTTTGCTCTGTTCTGCCCTGTTCTGTTCTGTTATGTTCAGCTCTGTTGTGCTTTGTTCTGTTCTTTTCTGCTCTGCTCTGTTTGGTTCTGCTCTGTTTCTTTGGATCCTGATGTTCCTGGAGCAGGGAAGCAGGGGGAGCCACACCCCTATGTTCCCTATAGGATTCCAGCCACTCACAGCAGGACTACAGTCACACTCCATCCTCCCCTAGGAGCCAGCTAAACAACACTGAGCCACTTCCTGACAGATTAAACACGTTAATGATGCCTGGAGGAAACCACCAACAGCAACAGAACAGACACCTTTTAACAAGCCGCTCATCTGGCTCACACCCTCATCCAGCTTTTTTCCTTTAAAAACAACACGGCTACAATCAAACCAGACAGACAAAAGAAGCTGTGGAGATACAGGGATTCAATGTGTCCCCAGAACAGTCGCTCACTGGATGGCAGAGCGGGAGAATTGGCAGGGAGGGTGATGTAGAAATGAAAAGAGCACTTTAGATTTCAAAGGGGAAGCGCACCCCTCCTTCTCCCCTTAGCAGAGACATGATCAAAGGCACTGTTGTTCTATGGGCGCTCAAAGCCAGGCTCTTATAGTTGAATCTTGTTCAAATAAAATGTTTTTTTGTTTGTTATATATTTGTTTACTTTAGGATGGGGGGGTTGAAGGGGGACTAGAATCAGAGTGAAAGCGAAACCCCAATCTGAATTCTGTTACAGAAATCTTGACATCTGACTGTGTTTTATTGAAACTCCAATGTGGTGTTCAAGAAATGTTATGTTGCATAACTGACAGCCCACATGAAGAAATACTTACTATAGAATTCTGTAGTATACTGTATAATACTATACTACACACTGTAGTATCCCTCAATCATGTGTAGTACTTACTATAGAATTGTGTAGCACACTGTAGAATACTATAGTTAATACTACAGTATTATCCCTCAAAAAACACAATGTCAGCAAAATCACAACAGTCCGTAAAAACACAACAGTTTTTTAACTATAGTAACAGTACAGTATTTAATTTGCATATAACCTGCCTATTCCCCTCCCCCATATCCCAATTTGTGCCAGCCATAAGTGAGAAACCTACATGCCAAGTACAGTATAGACCATATTGTGTTGTAGAAGAACTGAAGTCTCAACTATCCATTCAGACTCCAGTCCTGCCTACCTACAGGTTATGGAGAATGAGCTCTTTTACAATTTGTCCTGTACGATAATAAAAGATAATAAAACAAAAACACTATAGTAAATACTACAGCAATGTCTACAAAAACACTACAGTAATGTCTACAAAAACACTATAGTAAATACTACAGCAATGTCTACAAAAACACTACAGTAATGTCTACAAAAACACTATAGTAAATACTACAGTAATGTCTGCAAAAACACTACAGCAAATACTACAGTAATATCTACAAAAACACTATAGCAAATACTACAGCAATGTCTACAAAAACACTATAGTAAATACTACAGTAATGTCTACAAAAACACTATAGTAAATACTACAGCAATGTCTACAAAAACACTATAGTAAATACTACAGCAATGTCTACAAAAACACTACAGTAATGTCTACAAAAACACTACAGTAATGTCTACAAAAACACTATAGTAAATACTACAGTAATGTCTACAAAAACACTATAGTAAATACTACAGCAATGTCTACAAAAACACTATAGTAATTACTACAGCAATGTCTACAAAAACACTACAGTAATGTCTACAAAAACACTACAGTAATGTCTACAAAAACACTATAGTAAATACTACAGCAATGTCTACAAAAACACTACAGTAATGTCTACAAAAACACTATAGTAAATACTACAGCAATGTCTACAAAAACACTACAGTAATGTCTACAAAAACACTATAGTAAATACTACAGCAATGTCTACAAAAACACTACAGTAATGTCTACAAAAACACTATAGTAAATACTACAGCAATGTCTACAAAAACACTACAGTAATGTCTACAAAAACACTATAGTAAATACTACAGCAATGTCTACAAAAACACTACAGTAATGTCTACAAAAACACTATAGTAAATACTACAGCAATGTCTACAAAAACACTACAGTAATGTCTACAAAAACACTATAGTAAATACTACAGCAATGTCTACAAAAACACTACAGTAATGTCTACAAAAACACTATAGTAAATACTACAGCAATGTCTACAAAAACACTACAGTAATGTCTACAAAAACACTATAGTAAATACTACAGCAATATCTACAAAAGCACTATAGCAAATACTACAGTAATGTCTACAAAAACACTATAGCAAATACTACAGCAATGTCTACAAAAACACTATAGCAAATACTACAGCAATGTCTACAAAAACACTATAGCAAATACTACAGCAATGTCTACAAAAACACTATAGCAATGTCTACAAAAACACTATAGTAAATACTACAGCAATGTCTACAAAAACACTACAGTAATGTCTACAAAAACACTACAGTAATGTCTACAAAAACACTATAGTAAATACTACAGCAATGTCTACAAAAACACTACAGTAATGTCTACAAAAACACTATAGTAAATACTACAGCAATGTCTACAAAAACACTACAGTAATGTCTACAAAAACACTATAGTAAATACTACAGCAATGTCTACAAAAACACTACAGTAATGTCTACAAAAACACTATAGTAAATACTACAGCAATGTCTACAAAAACACTACAGTAATGTCTACAAAAACACTATAGTAAATACTACAGCAATGTCTACAAAAACACTACAGTAATGTCTACAAAAACACTATAGTAAATACTACAGCAATGTCTACAAAAACACTACAGTAATGTCTACAAAAACACTATAGTAAATACTACAGCAATGTCTACAAAAACACTACAGTAATGTCTACAAAAACACTATAGTAAATACTACAGCAATATCTACAAAAGCACTATAGCAAATACTACAGTAATGTCTACAAAAACACTATAGCAAATACTACAGCAATGTCTACAAAAACACTATAGCAAATACTACAGCAATGTCTACAAAAACACTATAGCAAATACTACAGCAATGTCTACAAAAACACTATAGCAATGTCTACAAAAACACTATAGTAAATACTACAGTAATGTCTGCAAAATCACTACAGTAATTAATTTGTGCGTGCTTGACAGCATGGATCAGAAAGTTTGATTTCGCTTGATGGCAGCCCTAACAGTATTACAATGATTGCTTTGTTGCGGACCATTAAATTCACTTAGTCTGTGTAGTGAGTGGTCAATAACATTCACCTCTGAAATACAAACATTCTACTCCAGAGGACTTTGGTGTTTCTAGAGTGAATCTGTGCTTCTAATGTAACCAACTGGAACTACAACAATGATAGAACTCCAAGATGACTCTGCAATGCATGTTGATGGGGGTCAACGACAGAATTCTCTACACCATTGATAGAACTCCAAGATGACTCTGTAATGCATGTTGATGGGGGTCAACGACAGAATTCTCTACACCATTGATAGAACTCCAAGATGACTCTGTAATGCATGTTGATGGGGTCAACGACAGAATTCTCTACACCATTGATAGAACTCCAAGATGACTCTGTAATGCATGTTGATGGGGTCAACGACAGAATTCTCTACACCATTGATAGAACTCCAAGATGACTCTGTAATGCATGTTGATGGGGTCAACGACAGAATTCTCTACACCATTGATAGAACTCCAAGATGACTCTGTAATGCATGTTGATGGGGGTCAACGACAGATTTCTCTACATCATTGATAGAACTCCAAGATGACTCTGTAATGCATGTTGATGGGGTCAACGACAGAATTCTCTACACCATTGATAGAACTCCAAGATGACTCTGTAATGCATGTTGATGGGGGTCAACGACAGAATTCTCTACACCATTGGAGGTAACGAACACAGACAAAGAAGACAAGACGGGAAGTGTTGTGCTCGTCAAGGTGGATAATGACATCCTAAAATGGTCCTTAAAGTGACAGCCATATTGTGCATCCTTGGCTGAGCACACCACAGGCCTCCTTCTCTGCACTACTCTTCAAACCCAGAGGGATTGACTGTGCTTCCGAAGTGGAAAAGCAAGATGGAAATGATTGCATTTATACTGTACATTAGAGTTGACTACTCTGAGCTATACAGTAGTAGCTGACACAGCTAGCAGAGACTGAAGGTAAGGGTACCTCTCAACCATGGTTTATATGTAAATGTCTGTTCACTTTTGATTAATGACAGGGAAGGAGAGAGAGAGAGACAAAGAGAGAGGGAGAGAGAGACAAAGAGAGAGAGAGAAAGAGGGAAAAAGAGAGAGAGAGAGACAAAAAGAGAGGCAGAGAAAATGTGAAAGAGAAACAAACGGAGAAGGCAGAACGAGGGGGATAGAGAGAAAGAGGGGGATTCACATTATTCACTGGTGCTGGCAGGGTTTCTGAGTTGGACTGATCATTAGTTCATTAAAGGCTCAACATGGTGCCAAGTAAAGTACGATGCTTGGGAATGAAACTATAAGCTCAACAAGGATCCCTTGCTCTCTCAGCAAAGCTGTGGGTCCATTCTACAGTGAAGGCACCAAACTGAACCAGGCAATACACAGAACCAACGGGGGAGTTCATCTCCATGGCAACAGCAGTCTCAGCAGCCCGCCTGCGTGGCCATGAGAGTTACTATTGCGCTGTGTTGGTCTCACTATAACCTGCCATTGTCCCTGTTTTCACACCCAATACTTTTCTTCTGCGCCATGTTGTTATTGGATAGGTGTAACAACAGGCAGCCTGGCAGGCAGCAGTGTTGTTATTGGATAGGTGTAACAACAGGCAGCCTGGGAGGCAACAGTGTTGTTATTGGATAGGTGTAACAACAGGCAGCCTAGCAGGCAACAGCGTTGTTATTGGATAGGTGTAATAACAGGCAGCCTGGCAGGCAGCAGTGTTGTTATTGGATAGGTGTAATAACAGGCAGCCTGGCAGGCAGCAGTGTTGTTATTGGATAGGTGTAACAACAGGCAGCCTGGCAGGCAACAGTGTTGTTATTGGATAGGTGTAATAACAGGCAGCCTGGCAGGCAGCAGTGTTGTTATTGGATAGGTGTAACAACAGGCAGCCTGGCAGGCAGCAGTGTTGTTATTGGATAGGTGTAATAACAGGCAGCCTGGCAGGCAACAGTGTTGTTATTGGATAGGTGTAACAACAGGCAGCCTGGCAGGCAACAGTGTTGTTATTAGATAGGTGTAATAACAGGCAGCCTGGCATGCAGCAGTGTTGTTATTGGATAGGTGTAATAACAGGCAGCCTGGTAGGCAGCAGTGTTGTTAATGGATAGGTGTAATAACAGGCAGCCTGGCAGGCAACAGTGTTGTCATTGAATATGTGTAATAACAGGCAGCCAGGCAGGCAACAGTGTTGTTATTGGATAGGTGTAACAACAGGCAGCCTGGCAGGCAACAGTGTTGTTATTGGATAGGTGTAACAACAGGCAGCCTGGCAGGCCGCAGTGTTGTTATTGGATAGGTGTAATAACAGGCAGCCTGGCAGGCAGCAGTGTTGTTATTGGATAGGTGTAACAACAGGCAGCCTGGCAGGCAGCAGTGTTGTTATTGGATAGGTGTAATAACAGGCAGCCTGGCAGGCAGCAGTGTTGTTATTGGATAGGTGAAACAACAGGCAGCCTGGCAGGCAACAGTGTTGTTATTGGATAGGTGTAATAACAGGCAGCCTGGCAGGCAGCAGTGTTGTTATTGGATAGGTGAAACAACAGGCAGCCTGGCAGGCAACAGTGTTGTTAATGGATAGGTGTAATAACAGGCAGCCTAGCAGGCAGCAGTGTTGTCAATGGATATGTGTAACAACAGGCAGCCTGGTAGGCAACAGTGTTATTATTGGATATGTGTAATAACAGGCAGCCTGGCAGGCAACAGTGTTGTTATTGGATATGTGTAATAACAGGCAGCCTGGCAGGCAACAGCGTTGTTATTAGATAGGTGTAATAACAGGCAGCCTGGTAGGCAGCAGTGTTGTTATTGGATAGGTGTAATAACAGGCAGCCTGGCAGGCAGCAGTGTTGTCATTGGATATGTGTAATAACAGGCAGCCTGGCAGGCAACAGCGTTGTTATTAGATAGGTGTAATAACAGGCAGCCTGGTAGGCAGCAGTGTTGTTATTGGATAGGTGTAATAACAGGCAGCCTGGCAGGCAGCAGTGTTGTCATTGGATATGTGTAATAACAGGCAGCCTGGCAGGCAACAGTGTTGTTATTAGATAGGTGTAATAACAGGCAGCCTGGTAGGCAACAGTGTTATTATTGGATAGGTGTAATAACAGGCAGCCTGGCAGGCAGCAGTGTTGTTATTAGATAGGTGTAATAACAGGCAGCCTGGCAGGCAGCAGTGTTGTTATTGGATAGGTGTAATAACAGGCAGCCTGGCAGGCAGCAGTGTTGTTATTGGATAGGTGAAACAACAGGCAGCCTGGCAGGCAGCAGTGTTGTTATTGGATAGGTGTAATAACAGGCAGCCTAGCAGGCAGCAGTGTTGTTAATGGATAGGTGTAATAACAGGCAGCCTAGCAGGCAGCAGTGTTGTCAATGGATATGTGTAACAACAGGCAGCCTGGCAGGCAACAGTGTTGTTATTGGATATGTGTAATAACAGGCAGCCTGGCAGGCAACAGTGTTGTTATTGGATATGTGTAATAACAGGCAGCCTGGCAGGCAGCAGTGTTGTTATTGGATAGGTGTAATAACAGGCAGCCTGGCAGGCAGCAGTGTTGTCATTGGATATGTGTAATAACAGGCAGCCAGGCAGGCAACAGCGTTGTTATTAGATAGGTGTAATAACAGGCAGCCTGGCAGGCAACAGTGTTGTTATTGGATATGTGTAATAACAGGCAGCCTGGCAGGCAACAGCGTTGTTATTAGATAGGTGTAATAACAGGCAGCCTGGTAGTCAGCAGTGTTGTTATTGGATAGGTGTAATAACAGGCAGCCTGGCAGGCAACAGTGTTGTTATTGGATAGGTGTAATAACAGGCAGCCTGGTAGGCAACAGTGTTATTATTGGATAGGTGTAATAACAGGCAGCCTGGCAGGCAGCAGTGTTGTTATTAGATAGGTGTAATAACAGGCAGCCTGGCAGGCAGCAGTGTTGTTATTGGATAGGTGTAATAACAGGCAGCCTGGCAGGCAGCAGTGTTGTTATTGGATAGGTGAAACAACAGGCAGCCTGGCAGGCAGCAGTGTTGTTATTGGATAGGTGTAATAACAGGCAGCCTAGCAGGCAGCAGTGTTGTTAATGGATAGGTGTAATAACAGGCAGCCTAGCAGGCAGCAGTGTTGTCAATGGATATGTGTAACAACAGGCAGCCTGGCAGGCAACAGTGTTGTTATTGGATATGTGTAATAACAGGCAGCCTGGCAGGCAACAGTGTTGTTATTGGATATGTGTAATAACAGGCAGCCTGGCAGGCAGCAGTGTTGTTATTGGATAGGTGTAATAACAGGCAGCCTGGCAGGCAGCAGTGTTGTCATTGGATATGTGTAATAACAGGCAGCCAGGCAGGCAACAGCGTTGTTATTAGATAGGTGTAATAACAGGCAGCCTGGCAGGCAACAGTGTTGTTATTGGATATGTGTAATAACAGGCAGCCTGGCAGGCAACAGCGTTGTTATTAGATAGGTGTAATAACAGGCAGCCTGGTAGTCAGCAGTGTTGTTATTGGATAGGTGTAATAACAGGCAGCCTGGCAGGCAACAGTGTTGTTATTGGATAGGTGTAACAACAGGCAGCCTGGCAGGCAGCAGTGTTGTTATTGGATAGGTGTAATAACAGGCAGCCTGGCACGCAGCAGTGTTGTTATTGGATAGGTGTAATAACAGGCAGCCTGGCAGGCAGCAGTGTTGTCATTGGATAGGTGTAATAACAGGCAGCCTGGTAGGCAGCAGTGTTGTCATTGGATAGGTGTAATAACAGGCAGCCTGGTAGGCAGCAGTGTTGTCATTGGATAGGTGTAATAACAGGCAGCCTGGTAGGCAGCAGTGTTGTCATTGGATAGGTGTAATAACAGGCAGCAGCATTGTTTGGGTTTTGCACTGCCTGGCTCTCCAGTCCCACTGAGGGATTAGCAGCATCCATTTTCTCCTCTGCCCGTGCCCTGTGAGACTTCCTGGTATGGGATAGATAAGATATACTTCATATTGTTTACATATCTCCAGTGGAGGTATGGTGTCTGGAAATAAGCCTGTTTTTATTGACCTGGAGTCCAGCGTGACATTAGGCCTTGTGAGTCGCTAGCTAGTACAAACACGACACAAATGTTTCACAACAGGTGACAAGCCAGCCAGTGAGGAGCCTGTTCCCCTCCACCTGCTGAGTCAGGTGGCTGTCAGTGTGACCCCCAAACAAATGGTTGGCCCTGAGACATTTTATTGGCACACCATACCACAATGGCCTTGCTGACACAGGGTCTCAGAAGCACATTCTGGGTTCTGCAGGCCTATGTGTTTACAAACATACTGGACATTTTGGAGGGTCTCACTTTCAGGGACTGAAGTGAAATATCTAGACTTGTACTAGCAGTTTACAAACAGCATATTGGACATTTCTGAGGTTCTTGCCTTCAGGAACCGGGCGAGAACATTGAAAAGACAGTAGGCCTATCTGAAGGAGGATATCGTCTTGTTTAAAGGTCTTTTGAAGGGCACCATAGTGATTCATCTTATAGTCTTTATTGATTAATTTGTTGCAATTATTATTAGTCATACGGTATATTACATATGACATATTACAGTCACCTGATGGCTTTGCAGGAAAGCCAAACTTAATGTGTGAGCTGAGCACTACATGCATGTTAAAGACGTGAAGCACGGTAACACTCTCACGCCATCAGACAGGCAAACAGACATCACTGCACTTAATATTCCCCCTGATCCAGCGGCTCACTGTCATTGGTCCACGGGTCAACAATGACTCATGTTTAATGTCTTCCTGTCGGATATAGCCTTCCTACTAGACCAGGGAATAGCAAGATCCCCTATGAATGCCACATCACTTATTGGGGGATCAAGCAACCCCCAGCCATAGCTAGCCTTGCCCCTGGCCGGCCACTTGCCTAACCTCACACAGCCATACACTAGCTACGGCCTTCTGAGGTTGCCTTAGAGGCTAGTTCTGGGAGTTGGTTGAGTATGACAAAAAACAACCCAATCTCTGAAATGGATCTAAATTCATGCAAATATAGTGTATCTACTACAAGGAACACATCATGTTTTATAAGATAAAGAGGCAAAACAAAGGATTAAATGCCAGGTGCAAGAGGTTTAAAGGTCTGCTTTCAAAGCAATACAGATTTGGATATATGGCTTTAAATCGTCAACATTGAAGGACATATGCTATAACAACACTGCAGTGCATATTGTCAGTAAGTCTACAGCTGAATCTATACAGGTGATCACTAGTCTACAATATAATGCTCATCCAGAGTGTTGATTTGTGACAAGCGAACTGTTAAACTACTGTACATTTCCCATAATGACAATCGGTAGTGCTGTGAAAGAGTCAAATGACCTAGCCATTGAGAATGCGTTTGTTGGGTGAGCGTCCAAATCACCACATGCTGAACATAGCTGAGATGCTAACAGCTGCCTACTCACTCTACTGTGTTCACTCACACATAGGGAATTATGGAGAGCGATCAAAGTAAATCCAAAGCATTCAGCACCTCCTCCCTGGCTGCAGGCTACTTTTAGGCCATATTTCATTACCGACAACATGTAAAGCCCTGACTAAGAGAGAGACACTGTTTGTTCAACATCTATTGGTTCTAAATCTAACACACCACACAATTACTGGAATTTTCAGACACCTTGGAATTCCTCAATCACAGACTAATTGGTTGGATGGCCGGCACTGGATGACCTCTGTGGCTATTTCACCTTTGAACCCCACTCGGTTGGAAGTCTGAAGGGAAGTTCTTAATGAGATATTTTCTAGCTGCCTCAGTGATGGGCAGTTTCCCGGCTGCCCGGAGAGATCTATATGCACCGAGACCAGAAGTTCATCACTCTAAATCCCTTACTTTCTTCAGTCTCTTGTGTAGTGTTACTGTAGTCCTTAGGTTCTTATATTAATCATCTCTTCTGCAAGGGAGGCGAGGTCTTATTCATTCAATTCCCCTGTAACCTTCACTCTCCTTGTGTTTTACCCTTTAAAGGGGCAATCCACAGTTGAAACAATAACAAAGTGTGTTCCCCGCCACTGTTTCGGTAAAAAGCTGGGGGTGGTGCTGGAGAAATGTAACCACTCTCAAATTAATAGACAGAGCTATGTATGCAAAATAACTCATATCAAAAGTATAATTTTAACCATGTTTTGAGGCTTTACAATGTTTGTTTACATTTACTTTGTTTACAAACATTGGAGTAAAACAAGGTTATATTGTGGGTTATGATGGGATACGACAGTTGAACGAACCTCATGAGGCTTTTATAAGTTATATTCTTCACGAATCAATGGGTACATATCATTAATTTATGAGTTAAAAAAATGAATGTTGCAACTGCAGATTGCCCCATTTACGTTGTTTTCCCTTTCTGAGAAGAAAATAAGTGACCTTTGGACCAGTGTAAATGCTGTCGCCAAGCAACCAATGTAACTAAGCGGTGACAGGCCAGATCCAGATCAGATCCAGGCAGCTCCTATCAGGCAGATTTAAATGCATTACCCATTCGCTAACACAGCCACGGCTAAGCCTTACACATTGTAAGCTTTAGCTGGAGCTTCTACAGCCTAGCTTTCAGCCTGGAGACCAGAGGTTGCTTCCTCTTCCTCTTGAGGCCTTCAGTAATGGGATTCAGACAGAGGTGAGCTAGCTAGGCTAATGTCGGTCTGAGGAGGGAGTCCACCAGACGGTGGAGATGATGATAGTGTTGAGGGGGATTTTTAATGAATACTGAGAAACAGATACATGTAGGATCTTAATTTGATCAACCTGTTGCAGGACATCTTTCTTGTAGTGAATTTCAGGTTTAAAAAGGCTTCTGAAGTTTGTAATTTCCACTTTTGCCTTACGAAAAAATTTATTAACCCCTACAAGAATTTCCATGAATTATAATCCACATAATAATTCACATTTCCTGTTGCTGCAGGATTATTTTCCTGCTGTAGCAAACTGGCTCAAATGAAGATCCCACATCTGTATAAACAGCGCTAACAGAGTGGACAAGGGGGCGACTACTGATATGGTTGCCTGGGAGATGTGTGCTGGGCTGGTGCAGTACAACTGTTTGTCTCTGTTAACCATCCTTCTAGCTGGCTGAAGTAGATGGGTAAAGGTTTTAACTCCTTATTATTTCAACTTCTCTTGATGACATTTTAACCCATATTTTAACACAGAATCAACATTAGGTTTAAAAAAAAAAAAAAAAAAAGTATTTATTTGAAGTTTAATTTACGTTTGTTGACAATGATATATGAGCCAAAATTGAATATTGATCTGATGTCTTTGCTCAGTTGGCAGCCTAGCCAATTTCCTATGAATATGTAGAAATAACTTTAGCTGAGCACAGCCATTTAAATGCTGTACAATAAGAGGCACAATCACATTCTCAGAGGAATAAGCCCCAACAAAAGCCTGGTACAGAGGGAACACAAAACACACAATACATTATGCTTCTTATTCCCATCTGGGCATTAATAATATGCCTCCACAGCATGAATTAGGCCAAGTCTTAGGGAGTCTGTCTGTTCTTAGCCTACTGAACAAGATGCCGTTCCTACTACACAGAGAAGCCTAATACCAAGAGGCTATGGGATTGTCTATCAATATACTGCATCTGTAGGCTTGTTTCAGCAAATATACGCACAGTCTTCAAGCTACCTTCAAACTACAGTTCATAGAAAACGTGTATATGAAGGTGAGAAACTCTGCAAAAGGGTATGGCCAGGGCCTCCCGGGTGGCGCAGTGGTCTAGGGCACTGCATCGCAGTGCTAGCTGCGCCACCAGAGTCTCTGGGTTCACGCCCAGGCTCTGTCGCAGCCGGCCGCGACCGGGAAGTCCGTGGGGCGACGCACAATTGGCCTAGCATCGTCCGGGTTAGGGAGGGTTTGGCCGGTAGGGATATCCTTGTCTCATCGCGCTCCAGCGACTCCTGTGGCGGGTCAGGCACAGTGCGCGCTAACCAAGGGGGCCAGGTGCACGGTGTTTCCTCCGACACATTGGTGCGGCTGGCTTCCGGGTTGGAGGCGCGCTGTGTTAAGAAGCAATGCGGCTTGGTTGGGTTGTGTTTCGGAGGACGCATGGCTTTCGACCTTCGTCTCTCCCGAGCCCGTACGGGAGTTGTAGCGATGAGACAAGATAGTGATTACTAGCGATTGGATACCACGAAAATTGGGGAGAAAAGGGGAGAAAATGTAAAAAAATGAATAAAAATAAAGGGTGAGTGGACTTGAAAACGTAAATGTTATCCATAAAATCAGACCATCTTACACTCTTGGAAAGAAAGGTTCCATACGGGCTTTGCGGCTGTCCCCAGAGGAGAACCCTTTTTGGATCCAGGGAGAACTCTTTTTGGTTCCATGTAGAACCCTCTGTGGAAATAGTTCTACATGGAACCCAAAAGGGTTCTACCTGGAACCAAAATGAGTTCTTCCAAGGGTTCTCTTATGGGGACAGCCGAAGAACCCATTTTGGTTCTAGATAGCACCTTGTACTTCTAAGAGTGTACAAGTTGAAAACCAACCCATAAAAATAAGTCTGGCCAATGGTGACGGTGTACATTTACAACTCAAACCTAACGACAACTAGGTCAATCTTCAGTCCCTGCAGAAATCTTAATTGAGGAAATGACAGGCAGCCTGACACTAAATTAAGCCTTTAACAGCCTGACCCTACCAGCTACCATGTTAGAGAGCAGAGTTACACGTTATTATCAGGTTAATTAGACGGAAATGCAAAACAGCATTTCAAAATAAAAGTTTGTTGTTGTCTTGACACTGACAGTCTTGTACCCAAAACGATATTTCTCCAAAATAACAGTAGTAAATCTAACAATGTGTCACGCCCTCCCTCCGGCGCTCGACGTCGCTGGTCTACTAACCACCGGTCCTGGCAACCCACATTGCGCACACCTGCTGATAGTTTTCTCCTTGATTACTCCCCCTTTATTTATCCCTCAGTTGTCTTCAGTCACTAGGTGTTATTGTTTTCTCTCACGTTATGTACTTCAAGAAGCCAATAAACACAGAGAATAACATGTCAAAATTGAATGGGGAGAAAATGTGATCAGAACTACGATTACTGGTCCTATTGTGTCATGATTGTTCATTTGCTTCGGTTCTTTATTAAAATCACCTTCTTCACTATTTTGCTGACTCCCGGCATATACGTTACACAATGCTAAGCCCTTGGTTTACTACAATGTGACAAACGGAGTGAGAAGTGCTGAGTAATTATGCCAAATTTGTCAGATACTCTCACAGTAATCATGCAAAGAACCTTTCTGGTACTGGTCCAGGCAACAGCAGTAAATAACAGATTGATAGCCAGGCTCTAGGTACACTCTAAGAAATAAATGTGCTATCTATAACCTAAAAGGTTATTCGGTTGTCCCCATAGTAGAACCTTTTGATGAACCCCTTTTGGTTCCAGGTAGAACAATTGTAGTTTCCATGTAGAACCCTTTCCACAGAGGGTTCTACATGGAACCCAAAATAGTTCTACCTGGAACCAAAATGGGTTCTACCTGGAACCAAAAAGGGTTCTCAGATGGGGACAGCCACATAACGCCTTTGGAACACTTTTTTTCTAAGAGTGTAGCCATTGTTGGGGTTGGAGCTCTTGGCATAGAAGTTAGAGACAAAAAGAGTAGGCACCCAGAGCAGAATGACAGCTGAGCTGGCCTCAAACAACCTCCCCCTGCCAAGCTCTCAAACAACCTCCCCCTGCCAAGCTCTCAAACAACCTCCCCCTGGTAAGCTCTCAAACAACCTCCCCCTGCCAAGCTCTCAAACAACCTCCCCCTGCCAAGCTCTCAAAACAAGTAAGACAGCAGAGCAGTGGCACTCTGTCTCATCCTGTCTCCTCCTGTCTCTGTTTATCTATCTCTCTCTGCAGTCCATCCTGGTACATCTGTCTGTCTGGCTAGGGAGGAAAACAGCCTCTAATATGTTTAGTTAAGCAGGCCATATGGCTTTCTTTGTCTAAGTGGCCCTCTGGTCAACATCAATGGAGTCTGCTTGTTGGAGAAGGAATGGGTCCATTTTAATACAAGTATAGCTGCAGCGGGTGGCTGGCTGGCTGGCTGGGTGGATGGGTCAGGGTGGGTGAGTGGGTGCGTGTCAGGGTGGGCGGGCCAGGGTGGATGGGTCAGGGTGGGTGGATCAGGGCGAATGGGTCAGGGCGGATGGATCAGGGCAGGTGGGTCAGGGCGGATCGGTCAGGGCGGGTGGGTCAGGGTGGGTCAAGGTGGGTGGGTGGGTGGGTCAGGGTGGATGGGTCAGGGCGGATGAGTCAGGGTGGCTGGCTGGGTGGATGGGTCAAGGTCGGTGGGTCTGGTTTGGCTGTTTAAGCAATAAGGCACAACGGGGTGTGTTATATGGCTATTATACCACGGGTAAGGGCTGTTCTGGATACAGCCGTTAGCCGTGGTATATTGGCCATATACCACAAACCCCAGAGGTGCCTTATTGCTATTATAAACTGGTTACCAAGTTATTTAGAACAGTAAAATTTACTTTTTTGTCATACCCGTGGTTTACAGTCTTTCAGACAATCAGCATTCAGGGCTCAAACCACCCGGTTTATAATATTCAATAAGAAACGTAGGTTGTTGCTGTTGCGCTGTGCATAGGACCTATAACATCAAACATCCCTCCAAAGCCCAAACCAACTTCAAGAAGCCAATAAACACAGAGAATAACATGTCAAAATTGAATGGGGAGAAAATGTGATCAGAACTACGATTACTGGTCCTATTGTGTCATGATGAACGAGCCAATTTTATTTGTATCCGACTCCCTCCACATTCTTGTATTGTAATGTTGCATCCCAGAGTGAACACAATACCGGTCCACTACATATAATCTGAGCAATTTATCTCATTGGAGTGGGTCTTTCTGTTCAATCACAGTCTAAGTGGTAATGCCCTGTAGTCGATGTACTCCTTAAAGACATCCTCCAGTGATTTTTTATCTTTTTCTGTTGAAAAGTGATAACCCAAGTATGAATATTCACTTCCGTTCAAAAGTTTGGGGTCACTTAGAAATGTCCTTGTTTTGAAATAAAAGCACATTTTTTGTCCATTAAAATAACATAAAATTGATCAGAAATACAGTGTAGACATTGTATGTGGGTCACAGACATAATAGATGGGATGGATGGATGGATGGATGGATGAGATTAGAGCTGGAAATATGTGTTTGCTGATGGGAGGTGTGGGTTCTGCCTAATTGCCTTACTGATGCTCCAATAAGTACGGTAGCACCTTTTTTAAATTTAACCATTATTTAACTAGGAATTTATTTAACTAGGCAAGTCAGTTAAAAAATATATATTATTTACAATAACGGCCTACTTGTAAAGCCCCCCCCCGGCCAAACCCTCCCCTAACCCTGACGATGCTGGGCAAATTTGTGCGCCGCCCTGTGGGACTCCCGATCACGGCCGGTTGTAATATAACCTGGGATCAAACCCTGGTTTGTAGTGACGCCTCTAGCACTGAGATGCAGTGCATAAGACCGCTGCGCCACTCAGGAGCTCGTTGAGGTAGCTCATCCCTGCTATGCAGTGGTGTAAAGTACTTAAGTAAAAATACTTTAAAGTACTACTTAAGTCGTTTTTTGGGGTATCTGTACTTTACTTTACTATTTATATTTTTGCCAACTTTTACTTTTACTTCACTACATTCCTAAAGAAAATAATGTACTTTTTACTCCATACATTTTCCGACACCCAAAATAACTTCTTTTGACAGGAAAATGCTCCAATTCACACACTTATCAAGAGAACATCCCTGGTCATCCCTACCGCCTCTGATCTGGTGGACTCACTAAACACAAATGCCTAATTTGTAGATTATGTCTGAGTGCTGGAGTGTGCCCCTGGCTATCAGTCTGGTTTACTTAAAATAAGGAATTTGAAATGGTTTATACTTTTACTTTTGATACTTAAGTTTGAGCAATTCCATTTACTTTTAATACTAAAGTATATTTTTACTGAGTGACTTTCACTTTACTTGAGACATTCTCTATTAGGGTATCTTTACTTTTACTCAAGTATGACAATTGCGTACTTTTTCCACCACTGCTGCTATGCCTTGTGTAAGGGACTCCAGCCCCACTAACCTATGGGACTGACTGAGCCACGCCTACTCTCATCTGTCACAAGCATATATTCCATATGGACCCATGTATGTAAATGCAGAGAGAGGGGATGCCCAGCCCTGTGCTAAAATAGCTGTAGACTACTGGCCTTTGATTACAACCTGGGTAACTTACTTACCCCTTTCCTTCCTGAAAAGCAATAAGATCATTCATCCAATACAGTGAGACAATTATAGGCTATCTCAATAAATAACAGGCATAACACCCAAACAGTACTCTGTCTCACACACATAATTCAACCAATTGGGGTGGTGCTACAGGAGAGTTTGCGCATTTGCTTTAATGTGCACAGTGTCCATCATGGTACTTTGAGAACCTGCCACCATTTGATGCAAGGATGTTGGGTATCACATTATTTGGATAGTCCATCTGTAGATGCTCTACAGATTATCTACAGGCGATCAGTAACATTTCAACTAACTATCTACTAACCCTAACCTTAGCCCTAGCCCTAACCCTTATCCTAACCCTAACCCTATTCTAAGCCTAACCCCTAACCCTTATTCTAAGCCTAACCCCTAACCCTTATTCTAAACATAACCATAACTGTAACCTTATGAAGCAGTTGCTTAACATATAGTTTGTTGATAGCATGACCATCTGTAGAGCATCTACAGACTGAAAATCCGGACTATCCAAATAAAGTGTGACCAGATGTTGATTAGGTTACCTGTTGGACTATTCTTAACATTCTTACAATAGCATGCGAATGTTAGTGTCCACTTACAAAATCACAGGAAAATGAAATGTAAAAAAATAAAAAAATAAATGAAGGCTTCGTCAGCATTAGCGAAAAAATATTAACGACATTTCACATAATCAACATTTGTTTCAATATTTATAGCCTACTTGATACAAATATTTTTCCTAGCCTATAGAAGAAAAAATACCCTCAAACGTTATAATAATGATATCCTATAATAAAGATAACGGTCCACACAGCGCGCCCACTAATAAACATGCACTTGTTCCAAGGCAGCAGCCTGTGCGCACGGCACAACATCCGTTTTTATCAACGTAAACTATTCAATTATACCGTTTACAAACTAGATTATTACCTACATATGACATTTAGGACGACAATAAACTATCGCTTTGTCATGTCTGCTTACCCAAAACACGAAGGAATAGACGACAAGGAGCGTTTTGAGGCAGGTTATCACTGGTTTGGTCTCCATTCTTCTTGATGCCATTCTACAGTAAAATGGGGCTCTGGGTTTTCAGCGGGGCTGCGTTGCTGTGATTCTCCACTGGGCTTCGTTGGTTCAGTTGATCCACCCGCAGTCTTTCACAGCGCAGTCGCTCTCTCCTCACTGGCCGTAAATGAATGAGCTGCAGGTGGTTCTACAGGCCTCAGACCTCTCCATGCGCCGTCTGGTGGGGTTCACGGGTTACTGTGAAAACCCTGATCAATGATTATTATGGGGTGTATATAACAGGTGTTACAAAGTCAATTAATCATTTAATAAAATGTGTTGCATTTTATGTGAAAGTCGTTACAAAAACATTATAATACTGGTTTAAAGACAAACGCCTATTTATTGCACTTAATATTTTTTTTTAACTATTAGAGGTACAACTATTGGAAAGAAATTAATCCACAAATTAAGCCACAAGTATTTTGCTCAATGTAAATGCAAGACGGTTGGCTGCGGAGGAGGTATTGCCATTTGGAGAGTGACTAAAGTTCATGTGATCATCTGACAAGGTGTGAAAAGAGTTCACAGACTGGTAACAGAATTTACAGGCTGGTGTTCCATGTGAGGTGCTTGAGATTGCAATTTATCGTGAACCTGCAAGGGAAAGATCTTAGCAACCAAAGGGGGCATAGGCTCCACAAACATAGTCTAATAGGCCAGTTAACCTCGTCCAGGCTAACTGTGAAGTCGGGAGGACTTCGAGAGTTAGGTGTTATAGCCAGACTAAGGGAAACCTAGCCACAGAGTTAAAAACCATCTTTGACCATGGGTGTATCATTAGTTGATTCAGTTGATTGTCTGTTGCAAAACTGGTTTGAACGAAACGGGGAGGGGCCTAACTGAATTTGTCCAATAAAAACGATTGATTTTACGTTTGGAGTAAACGGTATCCGACTAATGAATACACTCCTGGCACTGACCGCACCAAAGATACCGGTAACTACCTAACCCTCCTATCTGTCGGCACGTTCCTCTGCCCAGGCGTTCCTTACGGCTGCCACATCTTACAACGCCTGGATAGGTATTTAACATATCAGCTACCACATCATAGTGTTATAGCAATCTGTTAGTCGATGACACAATCGATGACGTTGCACGCAACCATTCGTTGACTAAGGGAACGTAACGTATGGCTGCACAATATAAGTTGATCCCTGGGCTGGGTTTCAGTTTTAAAAATGCTTTCTTCCCTCTGCCCTGCCTCATTCCCCTTCAGATCTGAGACCACTGGATGAATGTAAGCAAAAGGTAAACATTATTTCTGCCATTTGCTTTCAACAGACGCCCCAGATGTACGAGGGGGACTGAACAAATGGCACAAGGGAGGGTGCGACTCGATTCAAAATGAGACGCAGCCTTGGTTGCTACTGGTGAAATTTTGTTTACATCCGGGTTGTTTCGGACGAAAACAACACACAACAAGCATAGAAGCAGCTAACCCTGTGTAGTGTAGTTGCTAAGCCGATTTGACACTACGATGGCAGGGGAGGCAGAAGACGAGATACCTGGTAAGATAGCGCGCTATATAGCTAACGTTAGCTAGTTAACATTATTCACCCGTTTGCAAACGTTTCGGAATGAACATGAAATATATCGCTTGCTAACGTTAGCTAGTGTGCTAGCTAACATAAACTATCACGCATGAGCAAAGTAGCCAGGCAAGATAACACTAGTGAAAATTAGCTAACAGCTGGCAACAAGGGACAGCCTCCATGTGCGCCGTTGTTTACGTCTGTCACGAAGAATAATGTCACAGGAAAAAGGGAAAAGTATCAGTATCTTTGATAATGTGGTTAACAGGTAGTAAGCTATCTAAATTAGCTTCTAGTGGTGTATTATTGTTTGGACTAGATGGGATACAGTTTATATCAGAGTGGACTTTTAGTAGCAGGTTATGAGAATTGGGTTAAAGGGCCAGTGCAGCCAACAACGTGATTTCCCAGTGTTTATATATATTTCCATACTTTGAGGTTGCAATAATACTGTGAAATTGTGGAAATTATGACAATGCCCTTTTAGCTGTTTGAAAAAGTACACCTGTAATGTCAGCCTGCTTTGGTGGGATGGAGTTTGGGGGTAAATTAGTTAAAAGACCAATAAGAAAGAGTTCCAAACCCCTGCCAATAACGGCTAGTTTTCAGTTTCCCCCTTCCCGTTCAGACCACACCGACAGTCCTAGTAACATTGTTTGAGAATTTGCTAGTATTTGCTAACTATTTTTGTTTATTTTTATTGAAAACAATCACATTAAGGTACATCATTGTCACCCAGAAATGATTTGATATTGAGATAAAAAATGGCTGTATTGGAACTTTTCGGGCTCCCGAGTGGTGCAGCGGCCATAACGCAATGCACGAGGCGTCACTACAGTCACTGGTTCAAATCCAGGCAGTATCACATCTGGCCGTGATTGGGAGTCCCATAGGGCAGCACACAATTAGGGCAGCCCATAGGGCAGCCCAGTGTCGTCCAGGTTTGGCTTGGGTAGGCGTTCATTGTAAATAAGAATTTGTAGTTAAATGATTTGCCAAGTTAGATAAATAAATAAAAAGTTGGGTTAGGGTTAGCTAAAATGCATCATTTGACATCAATTTTTATCCCATCTAGCCATGACTGTGTATTATTAGCCGGCTAGCTAGCTATTTGAGATGTGATCGATGTTGTTTATGTTCTAACAGAAACGGGGGCAGTCTTCACCTTTGGAAAAAGCAAATTTTCAGATAACGTCCCCAGTAAATTTTGGCTGAAAAATGATGTACCCCTGAAAATCGCCTGTGGGGATGAGCACACAGCATTGATAACAGGTCAGTGACTGATTACGTTTTCAAATTGATAGTAGTGATCAGAGCCATATGAATATAGGCCTGCAATTCTGAAGAACATGCAACATCTGAAATAAGATAAAAGAACTTGCTAACACACCCTATCACACATTTCAAATACATTTTTTATGCAAATGAAATCCTGCTCAACTGCAGCTGCTATTAGTATTAATGTCCCTGTTCCTGTAGCTTTCTCAAGTGGTTTTATTTATTTATTTTTCAACAGAGAATGGCAAGCTTTTCATGTTTGGCAGTAACAACTGGGGTCAGCTGGGTTTGGGATCAAAGACCATGGTGAACAAGCCCACTTGTGTGAAAGGTGGGTCTAAATTGCTCTCCCTTTGTTTTGGTTCAAAAGCAGTACTCTCTTGTATTGCTGTCATACACAGCTGCTTATCTCCCCTTGCGTGTACTAGACAAGAGGGTGTGGGGGACGACAACAGACAATATAGCCACTGAAATCAAATGTCCCATGATGTTTTTCCCCCACAAAATTAGTTGGATTTTCTGTGGCTTAAACTAAGTGTTGATGCTGTTGTTTTGTAAATTGTGAATGGGTATACTAGTAGCAGGAGACCAAGAGAGATTTTTCACTGCTGTAATCCCAATCTGGAGGGGTCTGTAATCTGGAATAATACATCTAATCTAATCTCCCGAGCAGGAGGGCAGCAGAGGAGAGAAAGAGAGGGTTGGCCTGCTATTGTGTCTGATTGCAATCTGAAAATGGGTGTCTTTCTCATTCTTGTCTTTCTCTAAGCTTTGAAGTCTGAAAAGGTGCGGCTTGCAGCCTGTGGAAGAAATCACACTATAGTTTACACTTGTAAGTACACAGTTATGACCACAGGTACAATATAAATGATGACATGTACCAAATTATGATCATATTACTAAGTGAAAGTTGACTGTGTCCTGCAAGGAGCTTTTACAGAGTTTCAGAAGAAAGTTCTTTGTTTCTGGCCATTTTGAGCCTGTAATCGAACCCACAAATGTTGCTGCTCCAGATACTCAACTAGTCTAAAGAAGGGCAGTTTTATTGCTTCTTTAATCAGAACAACAGTTTTCAGCTGTGCTAACATAATTGCAAAAGGGTTTTCTAATGATCAATTAGCCTTTTTAAAATGATAAAATTGGATTAACAAACAGAACGTGCCATTGGAACACAGGAGTGATGGTTGCTGATAATGGGCCTCTTTACACCTATGTAGATATTCCATAAAAAATAAGCAATTTCCAGCTACAATAGTCATTAACAATGTCTACACTGTATTTCTGATCAATTTGATGTTATTTTAATGGACAAAAAATTAGCTTTTCTTTCAAAAACAAGAACATTTCTAAGTGACCCCAAACTTTTGAATGGTAGTGTACATACATACATACATAACTTACATACAGTACCAGTCAAAAGTTTTGACACACCTACTCATTGCAACTGCACTTGAAGTAACTTCCAAAGTTCTTGATATTTTCCGTATTGACTGACTTTCATGTCTTAAAGTAATGATGGACTGTCGTTTCTCTTTGCTTATTTGAGCTGTTCTTGCCTTAATATGGACTTGGTCTTTTACAAAATAGGGCCATCTTCTGTATACCACCCATACCTTGTCACAAAACAACTGATTGGCTCAAATGCATTAAGAAGGACATAAATTCCACAAATTAACTTTTAACAAGGCACACCTGTTAATTGAAATGCATTCCGGGTGACTACCTGATGAAGCCGGTTGAGAGAATGCCAAGAGTGTGCAAAGCTGTCAAAGGCAAAGGGTGGCTACTTTGAAGAATAAAAAATAAAAAATCTTTAACACTTTTTTGGTTACTACATGATTCGATGTGTTATTTCATAGTTTTGATGTCTTCACTATTATTTTGCAATGTAGAAAATAGTAAAAATAAAGTAAAACCCTTGAATGCATAGGTGTTCTAAAACATTTGACCGTGTGTGTGTGTGGTGTATGTGATATATAAATAATAAACACAGGATAGTGAAGTTTTGCCTTTTAATGTTTTATATTATAATCCTTGTTGTAGTAGAACTGAGACTGATTCATGTATATGTCCTGTCCACAGCTCGGGGAAACGTGTACTCTACCGGTGGAAACAACGAAGGTCAGCTAGGTCTGGGAGACTGTGAGGAGAGGACAGCCTTCCAATTGGTGGACTTCTTCAGTTCACATGGACCAATCAAAATGCTTGCTGCCGGCTCCAACACCTCTGCTGCCCTCACGGGTAAGACTCTCCCGTTATAAGTCACAACCTCTGAGTTACAACTATGAGTATCTTCTGGTTCATATTGATGACTTACATTTTTACTTCATGGGCCAGAGTTGCACTAATTTACTTTCAACTGTCTATATTTCTGTTGCTCCTCCTCACCTTGTTTTTGCTGGAAATAATCACTGTGATGATGTCCTTGTTCTAGAGAGTGGGACGCTGTTCATGTGGGGTGACAACACTGAGGGTCAGATCGGCCTGGGGAAGGAGAGCAGTGCCCTGACCCCCCGGGAGGTCACTGTGGGTCGGCCAGTGGCCTGGGTGTCCTGTGGGTACTACCACTCTGCCTTCGTCACTGGTGAGAGGACAATGGCATAGCCTACTTCAGCACTGTCAGCGTGGCAGGTCACATGATTCCACAACTTTGTAGGAATAGGGAGTTACCCCATTGTGTATGAACATGTCATTTTTCTTGGGTTGGTAGAATAATGTCTAGATATAAAATAGGTAAATATGTTAATGCAATTAATCAACAGGGAATCTCTTTTGTCACAGTTGACGGGGGCCTGTACACATTTGGGGAGCGCGACAGCGGCAAACTGGGCCTGGCCATGGGTCAGCTGGATGGACACCGCGTGCCCCAGCTGGTGAAGGGCATCACAGACCAGGTGACCCAGGTGGCATGTGGAGGCTGGCACACTGTGGCTGTGACAGGTAGGCAGCTTGGTGTCAACCAGTGGACAGTTGACTCTCACAAGGCTGTGGCTTTCAGCATGTCCCATGAACAAGTTTACGTCCCACTTTGAAAGTGGCCATAAAATGCTCGTATTTATCCAAATAGTGAAGTTAGGTCGTGTAAAGTCTAAATGCACATTGTTGTAAGATTTTGTTGTACCTGTTTGTGGTTGTGTACTACTTTTATATGCGTAATGAAACTGTCTGGGGTTTTTCTCTATGGCACAAAGCATCAGGAGATAGTGGGTTAACCATGTAGCGCTGTGTTTGATTTGACTCTAGAGGACGACCTGTACACCTTTGGCCTGGGTCAGTTTGGTCAGCTGGGCCAGGGGACCTTCATCTTTGAGGCGAGGCTGCCCAGAGCGGTGGATCACTTCAGGAAGGGCCGAGTACGACAGGTGATGTGTGGGGAGAACCACACTGCTGTCATCACAGGTAAACAGGCCTAGCGGACACAATTTTCACACCAAAACAGTTATAATTCAGAAAAAAAATGTATACAACAGTGGTGCTAGCATTTTATGAATAACCTCCATTGCCATTTGCCATGATAACATTGCTTGCGTCTATTAAGTTGGCTGACATGTAGTTGTCATGGTTTCAGACAATGGTCTTCTCTATACCTTTGGGGACGGGAGACATGGGAAGCTGGGTCTGGGAGAGGAGAACTTCACCAATCAATTCAAGCCCACTCTCTGTCCACGTTTCCTCAAGTACAACGTCCAAGCGGTATGTACAGTTGAAGTCGGAAGTTTACATACACCTTAGCCAAATACATTTAAACTTAGTTTTTCACAATTCCTGACATTTAATCCGAGTAAAAATTCCCTGTCTTAGGTCAGTTAGGATCACCACTTTATTTTAAGAATGTGAAATGTCAGAATAATAGAGTGATTTATTTCAGCTGTTATTTCTTTCATCCAGTGGGTCAGAAGTTTACATACACTCAATTAGTATTTGGTATCATTGCCTTTAAATTGTTTAACTTGGGCCAAATGTTTCGGGTAGCCTTCCACAAGCTTTCCACAATAAGTTGGGTGAATTTTGGCACATTCCTCCTGACAGAGCTGGTGTAACTGAGTCAGGTTTGTAGGCCTCTTTGCTTCCACACGCTTTTTCAGTTCTGCCCACAAATTTTCTATAGGATTGAGGTCAGGGCTTTGTGATGGCCACTCCAATACCTTGACTTTGTTGTCCTTAAGCCATTTTGCCACAACTTTGGAAGTATGCTTGGGGTCATTGTCCATTTGGAAGACCCATTTGTGACCAAGCTTTAACTTCCTGACTGATGTCTTGAGATGTTGCTTCAATATATCTACATAATTTTCCTACCTCATGATGCCATCTATTTTGTGAATTGCACCAGTCCCTCCTGCAGCAAAGCACCCCCACAACATGATGCTGCCACTCCCGTGCTTCACGGTTGAGATGTTGTTCTTCGGCTTGCAAGCCTCCCCCTTTTTCCTCCAAACATAACGATGGTGATTATGGCCAAACAGTTCTATTTTTGTTTCATCAGACCAGAGGACATTTCTCCAAAAAGTACGATCTTTGTCCCCATGTGCAGTTGCAAACCGTAGTCTGGCTTTTTTATGGTGGTTTTGGAACAGTGGTTTCTTCCTTGCGGAGCCGCTTTTCAGGTTATGTCGATATAGGACTCGTTCTACTGTGGATACTTTTGTACCTGTTTCCTCCAGCATCTTCACAAGGTCCTTTGCTGTTGTTCTGGGATTGATTTGCACTTTTCACACCAAAGTACGTTAATCTCTAGGAGACAGAACGTGTCTCCTTCCTGAGTGATATGACGGCTACGTGGTCCCATGGTGTTTATACTTGCGTACTATTGTGTGTACCGATGAACGTGGTACCTTCAGGCATTTGGAAATTGCTCCCAAGGATGAACCAGACTTGTGGAGGTCTACAATGTTTTTTCTGAGGTCTTGGCTGATTTCTTTTGATTTTCTCATGATGTCAAGCAAAGAGGCACTGAGTTTGAAGGTAGGCCTTGAAATACATCCACAGGTACACCTCCAAATGACACACATGACGTCAATTAGCCTATCAGAAGCTTCTAAAGCCATGACATAATTTTCAGCTTTTTTCCAAGCTGTTTAAAGACAGTCAACTTAGTGTTTGTAAACTTCTGACCCACTGGAATTGTGATACAGTGAATTATAAGTCAAATAATCTGTCTGTAAACAATTGTTGGAAAAATGACTTGTGTCATGCACAAAGTAGATGTCCTAAACGACTTGCCAAAACTATAGTTTGTTAACAAGAAATTTGTGGAGTGGTTGAAAAACTAGTTTTAATGACTCCAACCTAAGTGTATGTAAACTTCCGACTTCAACTGTACCTCATGTTTTCAACTGATTGCTGAATTATAATTTGAGAATTTCACTTTGACATCATAGCATGGCTGATGCCAAATTTAAAGTTCTGCACATTTATCTCAAGTTTAGTTTTTTTCCTGAAAGCATAAAAAAGTGACGATAGTTGGACATCCAGTCTTCTCATATAATTTTGTCTAGTGCAAGATTCAGGTCAATTACATTTAGTCTTTGTTCCAGGTGACATGCGGAGGTTGCCACATGCTGGTTCTAGCCAAGCCCAGAGACAAGAGCTGTCAGGAAGTAACTCTGGAGGAGAATGATGTCACAGAGGACTACCTGGAGAAGTCCTACACAGAGCTCTTAGTGGACACCATCACCCCCACCCCTGCTACCCTGAACAGTAGCCTCTCTGCCCGAGTCAGGAGGAGAGAGAGGGTGTGTACTGGGTACTGGCCTGGGGGTCAACACATGTAAAAGTGGGAGTGTTGGGAGTTTCAACATCCAGTCCCTGAACCACCACATGTCCCTGGGATGTTGCGGTCTAGTTCCTCAGATAGTTGTCTGAAACTATTGAGTCAGTGTTTGTTTTAATGTTAGCGGCCTGGTTCTCTAAGGAGATCCCTAACTAGACATCCTCCACCTTTTAGCACTGTCAACAAGGAGCCTAATCATGAGCCTAACAGGTAGTGGAGATGAATAACAACATGGAGCCTAATCATGAGCCTAACAGGTAGTGAATATAAGTAACAACATGGAGCCTAATCATGAGCCTAACAGGTAGTGAATATAAGTAACACCATGGAGCCTAATCATGAGCCTAACAGGTAGTGAATATAAGTAACAACATGGAGCCTAATCATGAGCCTAACAGGTAGTGAATATAAGTAACAACATGGAGCCTAATCATGAGCCTAACAGGTAGTGAATATAAGTAACAACATGGAGCCTAATCATGAGCCTAACAGGTAGTGAATATAAGTAACAACATGGAGCCTAATTATGGGCCTAACAGGTAGTGAATATAAGTAACAACATGGAGCCTAATCATGAGCCTAACAGGTAGTGAATATAAGTAACAACATGGAGCCTAATCATGAGCCTAACAGGTAGTGAATATAAGTAACAACATGAAGCCTAATCATGAGCCTAACAGGTAGTGAATATAAGTAACAACATGGAGCCTAATCATGAGCCTAACAGGTAGTGAATATAAGTAACAACATGGAGCCTAATTATGGGCCTAACAGGTAGTGAATATAAGTAACAACATGGAGCCTAATTATGGGCCTAACAGGTAGTGAATATAAGTAACAACATGGAGCCTAATTATGGGCCTAACAGGTAGTGAATATAAGTAACAACATGGAGCCTAATTATGGGCCTAACAGGTAGTGAATATAAGTAACAACATGGAGCCTAATTATGGGCCTAACAGGTAGTGAATATAAGTAACAACATGGAGCCTAATTATGGGCCTAACAGGTAGTGAATATAAGTAACAACATGGAGCCTAATTATGGGCCTAACAGGTAGTGAATATAAGTAACAACATGGAGCCTAATTATGGGCCTAACAGGTAGTGAATATAAGTAACAACATGGAGCCTAATCATGAGCCTAACAGGTAGTGAATATAAGTAACAACATGGAGCCTAATTATGGGCCTAACAGGTAGTGAATATAAGTAACAACATGGAGCCTAATTATGGGCCTAACAGGTAGTGAATATAAGTAACAACATGGAGCCTAATTATGGGCCTAACAGGTAGGTAAGCAAACACAGCTAACTAACCCTGTGTTCTGTGTTTTAGGAGCGTTCCCCGGAGCAGTTTGGGCTCATGTTCCGGACCCTGCCCCCCCTGATGTCCGGACACCTCAATACCTCTGCACCCCTGCCCGTGTCCAGCCAGACCATCCCCTCCAGCCTGCCCCCCAAGGAGCAAACCAACAGAAAGGTGCACAACGGCATTCACCAACACAGGAGCACTGAGTCTAACAAGAAGGGTATCTACACTGAACTACATTGCATTACATTACATTGCAGGCATATCTGTTTTGAATGTTAAACTATTTAGAAAACACGCATATTCCTTGGTGAAGCATTGCATTTTCAACAGCTAGCATGGTCCCTTTTTCATTAACTCATCACAATGCAACTGTTCACATTTCTCCTAACTTTTCTTGAGCCTATATATTCCTTTTTAAGAAGTCAAAAGATTCTTGTGATATTTTGTTGATGGCAGAAAAGAGGTCAGCTGACAAGGGAAGAGATGAGGGAGACAGCAGCGCTGTGGAGAACATGATGGACAACGAGAGTGTTAAAGATCTGGGAGACACCACGGACTTCCTCAACATGGTGAGTCACCAACTCTGACCCAATTCTGTCCTGTACATTCTGTGGCGCTTTCATACAGAAGTTATCACAAAAGTTCTGAACAAAAATCTCTTCTTTGTGGCAGACTCATGTGATGAAAATGGACCCCAGTGACAAGACGTTGACGTTGTCCCCTGTACAGAAGGTAAGACACACACACAGCATAACTGTCAACTAAGGATTTTTCTTATTATGAACAAGCAGCTTCTGCGCACCGACCAGCAAGCTCCTTGCAAAATTACTCAGCACTATCAATATGTCTCCCTGAACAAGGGACAGTCTGACTGAGGAACTCAGGGCATACACTTTAATTTACGTCACGCTAGCCATTCTGCTTCCCTGTATCATTTACAGTGACTACCATCTGTCTGTGTTTTTCTTTCAGCGTTGAGCTCTATTGAGTTCTTCACTCTGTTTTCTCTGCATGTTTACTATTTTCCTCTAACTCTTTCATATTTTCTTCATCCTCTGCTTCCTGGCGCTGGTGATAGAGGAAGGGTAAGCTTGTGAAAGGGCATGGTAAGGCTGGGGAACAGCCAGAACTCTGTACCCATAGGAGGGTGGATCCCACCCCGCGGGGGGCACTGCCCACAGAGCTGCTGAGGAGCTCCAGTGACAGGTCTCTGGTGGTAGAGAAGAGACCGCGCCACAGGGCTGCCCAGGGCAAAGGCAGTGGCAAGGAGAACCTCGTTGTGGCTCTGGAGGCGATAAAGCCTGCCGAGCCGAAGGCTGGCCCTGCCGAGCCGAAGGCTGGCCCTGCCAAGCCCTCCAGCATAGAGGACATTAGCAAGGCCAAGTCCAAACCCTGTCCGTCCGCACAGAAAAAACAACTGTTAGCAGTTGAGAGAAAAGTGAGAGAGAGATTTGTCGTGGATTCTAAGGCAATCCAAATAAAGGGCGCAGCCAAAGGTCAAAGTGCAGAGGTCAAAAAGACTCTCTTAGAGGTCAACCCTATATCTACAAAGGTGAAAAGTCAACATGTAGCTGTTAGGAGGACACCAAATAGAAAGAGTGGCAGACATTCACAAGGCCTTAAGCTAACTGATGCACTGCCTGTGGACAAGACAACTGAACCAGACCTGGTGTCTGAAGTGCCACAAAAAACGACGAATGAAAACTCAGAAAGAGAAAAGAGCAAACCAAAGACTGAACCACCTGAACGGACACCGCTGCGCAGCTTACTGACCGGAGTGTCCTCTCTGGGGTCAGGTGTGGGGCTAGTGGCAGCCAGACAGTTTGGTTCTCCCTCAGACAGTGAGTCAGTCCGGAGTCAGAGCAGGGCCCAGAGGTTCAGCAGACAGAGTGCTGAGGACGCCCAGTCTTCCTGGAGCCATTCGTCTGCATCCATGGCCTCCGAACCAGGAGGCAAGAGAACAGCAGTCCGCATCAACATCATCCCCGCCCCGGGGAGCTCTGATCAGGGGGTGGAGGAGGAGCAATGCAGGTCCTACTCTGGTCCCCCAGACAACAGAGGACAGGAGGAGAGGAGAGGGGAGGAGAGTGGAGACGAGACAGGGAGCAGCGGCGATCAGACACCGGCCAAGCAGGATAGTGAGGGTGAGGAGGAAGAGAGTGAGGGAGGGGTTGGAACGAGGAGGGCAGAAAGTGGGGGTGGAAAAGAAGTGGCCAAGAGCCGTGATGAGGTGACAGATGAGGAAAACAGTGAGGATGATGACACAGTGAAGGTAGAGGAGGAGGATGGAGGGATCTCTGAATTAGAGGAGGAGAGCGAGGGAGGAGATGAGCAATGTGAGACTGAAACAGATCAGGGAGCAGAAAGTGAGTTAGAGGATGCAGAGAAAGAGGAGAGTGGACTGGAGGAAGAGGAGGAGGGTGACGGGACGAGTAGCCCAGTGGGAGGAGAGGGAGAGAGTGTGGGAGAGGAGGAGGAAGAAGAAGGGGAGGGAGAGAGCAAGGAGGAGGAAGAGAGTGGGGATGTATCGCATAGTGACACTGAGAGCAAGAGTAAGGAATCCAATTATGAAGAGGAGGATGAAGAAGAAGATGGAGAGAAAGAGGAAGAAGAGGATGAGAGTGTAGGATCTGTAGAGGAGGAAGATGGGAATGAGGCAGACAGTGGTACAGAGGCAGGAGAGGAAGAGAGCAGTACTGCAGAGGAGAGGGAAGAAGAGGATAAGAGTGAAGAGGAGGAGGCTGAAGAAGAAGAAGCCGGAGAGGAGGAGGAGAGTGAAGATGAGGAAGAAGCTGGAGAGGAGGAGAGTGAAGATGATGAGAAAGAAGAAGAAAAACCTGGAGAGGAGAGTGAAGATGAGGAAGAAGCTGGAGAGGAGGAGGAGAGTGAAGATGAGGAAGAAGAAGATCCTGGAGAGGAGGAGGAGAGTGAAGATGAGGAAGAAGAAGATCCTGGAGAGGAGGAGGAGAGTGAAGATGAGGAAGAAGAAGATCCTGGAGAGGAGGAGGAGAGTGAAGATGAGGAAGAAGAAGATCCTGGAGAGGAGGAGGAGAGTGAAGATGAGGAAGAAGAAGATCCTGGAGAGGAGGAGGAGAGTGAAGGTGAGGAAGAAGAAGGAAAAGAGGAGGAGAAAGAAGAAAATGAAGCCAGAGAGGAGGAGGAGGAGAGTAAACATGAGGAGGAAGAAGAGGTGGTTGACAAAAGAAAAGGTAAAAAAGACCAGGAGAGTCATCAGAATGCTGCGTCCAGAGGTAACGGGTCCAAACAGAGGTCAGGGAAAGGGGAAGAGTTCTGGGACAATGTTTTACCTCAGTACCTCAATCTCAAATGATAGCCCTATCTGTTCTGTTCCAAACCAGTGCTCTGTCAACTTCTCTCAGGAACACTCTTAATTGAGCATTTTAATGCCTCCTACTGTTTTTATTCACGACTTCCATTTTGTTTTACTTTATATCAACTGCCTTTACTGTCTCACTGTTTTTATTCACGACTTCCATTTTGTTTTACTTTATCAACTGAATGTCCACAGCCTTGTCTTTCAATTTCCTTGTATAGTCCTTTACCATTTTACATGGCAGTTAAGATTTGATGCTAAAATGCTTTTTTTTAATCCCCTTTTCAACTTTGTTCTTCTGTAAAGACAATTTACTAATAGTAGCTACTATTTTCCAGGCATGCCCTCCAATGATTTTGTACAACTTTTTCTTTATCATGATTTGTTTGATATAATGAATATTACAGAATAGTTTGATATATGTTTAAATAAATATTTGTTGTTCTAAAACGATCAAAATCAGTGTCAAGAACTAGTCCCATCACGTATGATATCATATAATTTGTGTTGAACACATTCTCTACACATGAATACATAGTGCTGTTTGCATTAAACTGTTCCAGTGGCAGGTGGGATCCCTTTTCTTCCTTTATCCCTGTCTGTAATCCCTTAGCTCCCTGTTGTGACTCCACTATCCATATCCAATGTGAAGCACCCACCTCTAGTCTTCCTCAAGTCTGTTTAGTGCTGACTCTCCCTCGTGTGTGTGCGCCAGAGTGCAGTTTCTCCCCTGTGACTAAGTTGTATCTGTTACATAACTTACTATCGCTTGTTTTAACCAGTCTGCCCCACTCACTCTCATCCCTTTTTGCAGGATTTAAGAGCTGAAGAGGGGGAAGGACATAAGGATGATGAAGAAGATGAGGAAGAGGAAGAGGAGGAGGAGAACAACAAAGCAGAGGAGAAAGAGAAATCTGAGGACATGGAGGGACAATCATTACAGGGTCAGAGCCAGTCCACAGCAGAACCCCTCCAGGTACGCTACCCTACAGATGACCATAATCTACAGATCTAGGACCTTTATGTTTGTTAACTTCTAAAACAGAATTCCCTCTTTCTAGGGACCAGAGGGTGTGAAAGAAGAAACTCTCCCAGATGGTGTGCAGAAAGGTGAGCATAAGAGATTTTCTGAAATGTCTGACAAACAGGTGAACTTTGTCTTGAACTATTTATGTGGTTAATGCTTTACTGTTTCTGTGCTAACAGTGGATGGATTATCATGAAGTGTCTGTTGTGTATAGTTGCAGAGGACTCAGGTCAGCCCAGTCCTGTGGCTCCGACAGAGGAGAGCTCTGCATCCAGCACTCAGCTGCAGAATCGAACAACAGAAGAGAAACCCAAGAAGCAACCAAGGACCAACAGAAAGGTATTACAGAAAGTCATTGGAACAAAGAGGCATAAGCTAAACAACAGAAAACCACTTCATAAAGCTCTGTGATCGTCAGTGATTGAGTAGGTCAGATCTCACTGTGTTCTCTCCTCTCTACTGCCCTCAGCTGTTGCTGTTCAAACGCCTGTCCTCCTCCAAAGCCAAGCAGACAGAGGACAGTGCTGAAGCCCCAGCAGAGGTAACCGGCATGGGGGAGCTGCCTGCCAGTGCCAAGAGTCCCTCTGCAGGGCTGGAGAACAGAGATCCATCAGAGACCAGCGCTAGTGGTGCCCAGCCCCCTCTGAGAGCACCCTCGGACCCTGGTGGTAGAGGTGCCCGCTCTACCACCTGCACCCTGCTGTGACGCCACTCACTGGGTGTTGGAGAACTGGACTGGCAGCGCCAACAACCAATAAACCCTTGAAGAGGATGCACATTGACTGTACACAACAAACAACCACTCCACTTTGAACACTAGCGAACTTCTCACAAAGTGACCTATTTATTGACATTCAGTTCCCAAACTTCCCATATGCGAAAGTGTATTATAAATGTGTATACTTGTATTTAACGTGCACAAAAATGTCTTTAATTAACCACAGTGTGTTTTGATCGTGTTTTTATAATGTAGTCGTGTGTTATAAACTGTGAGGATATACTATTTATTGCTGACTGAAATTATCCCAAATGCACAATTGCACTTTAAATGTAACCTTATTGTGTGTTTTTCAGGGAAATATGACATTTGTGTGTGTTCTGATATTTTATTTTCATCGTCTCATAAACCGTTTGAACTTGGTTCTGGTGTGACAATCATCTCATGATTTGGTTACTAGTAAAACAACTTTATGTAAAAGCTTTGATCATTTTTCACCTTAATGCAACGAGATTGCTGGAATGCGCCGTCCTCTTTTATCCTGTGTTATTTTAAGGCTCGCTCGCTAGGTGGCAGTGTTCACAGAACCGCAGTTCATTTCTTGGGGCTGTGACCTGCTTTCCTCCACTCGTTAACCACCTGTGACGGCAAACAGGAAATCTCAAACATTTATCAAGCAGATTTTCACTGGAAAAGCAGCTATTTCTATCAATTTTAAGAAGGCGAGAATGGAGGAATTTTCTGGTGAAGAGGTACTGAATATGCTACCAACTATTTCTTTGCTATACTCCTGAGTATTAAATCCAAAATGTAGATAGCTAGCTAACTGGCTGGCACAACAACGCCTGTTAGCTAGCTTAGCCGAGTTATCTTCTTAGTTAGCCAAATAGCCATACAATTACAGTGGTAAAGACAACTAGCTAGCTATTGTTTAAAGTTTAAACTACCTAGACATAACCGCTGCGTTACAGCATTTACCTAACTACCTTGATATTACTGCATTTCAGTTTTAGTCCTAGAGTTTTGGCCGTTCTAACTGCAGTGAAAGGTGTGATGAGTTGAAGAAATGCCAGTACAAGTCTGACTCATTGTTTCTAGGGCTCTTTCAACTCTGAAGAGGCCAGTAACTCCGTGAAAGAGGTAACAACTATCTATTGATTCAGCATCAATACGTTTGAATAACCAAATGGGAATATGGATATTTAAGATGGATTTTGAAATATAGATTTAGCTAGCTATTACTTAGTGTAAATTGACAGTGAGGTATCATGTGAAACAGTATCCAGCCTCGCAGTCTGTCTGTCCCCTGATTACTCAAGACAAACACTCATATCCCCAGTATAGACGTGACTCTGAATACAGCACTGTTCACATCAGGTCCCATGCTCCCCACATGCCTAAAGGGGCCAGCCTTCTCAGATGTGTTTGTGTGTGTGTCCGTGTCCAAACTGTCTGTCTTGCAGTGTATTCAGAGTATCATTGGAGAAGAGAGCTACAGACAGGACACTGTGAACCAGTGGACAGCCAAGATTGTGGAGCAAGCCCTCACCTTGCTGGTCAAACAGACTAAGTCATACAAGTACATTGGTATGGCTGCCTTCATCTCCTATTGAACACAGACGTGTTAATTTTACTGTAAATCCAGTATGCAAACTTATTGTATGGTGCCAATGGTGAAAAACATGTGACAAAACACAATTGCTTACTGATATTTTGTTAACGATGATCATAATTTGACCCCTGCCTGTTCCTCTCTATACAGTTAGTTGTGCTGTCATGCAGAAGAGTGGTGCTGGTCTCCACACAGCTAACTCCTGCTACTGGGACACTGTTACCGATGGTAAGATAACATCCACCACTGCTCAGTTCAAAGGGTTTCCTAGCTACAAATTCTTACACCAGATAATGATATTTAACCAAAGATTGTTGGTATCTATTACTGGGAGTTACAGGTTAAGTACTGTTTGGTTGCACAGAGAATTTTCGACCAACCTTAACTTGGCGATACTTCGTTCATGATTCAGCCAAATGTGTATATTATAACATGTCCAGTGGCAGGTGGTGTTTAATTTAGAAAATGCGCCGTTATTTAAAAAAATTACTCCATGAAGTAATCGTCAATGTGAATGCCGCCATCTTGTCTATTTGAAATCTTCTTTCATTCAACAAAACAGGTGTCATTGTGACATGCGGTACTTTGGGGTGGAACCACATGTCTCTTCACTAAACCAGCCCTCCCCAGCTGCCTAGGAAACACTGCTTATCAAACTGACTCATGCACTGTCTGTTCCTTTCTCTCAGGGAGCTGCACAGTGAAATGGGAGAACCGCACCATGTACTGTGTGGTCAGTGTGTTTGCTGTGGCCTTAACCCCCTAGACCAGGACCAAACCTGATACTGCTTATAGAAGGTGCAATGCTTCACCCATCCTGCAGGGGAGGTATTCAGTAATCATTAGCTCACTGTACATTCTATGCTGAATGGGACAAGCAGCGAGACGGCTATAGATGTGGTAAAGGGGTCAATGGAACTCGACCAAAACAATGGAAATGCATGTAGGAAAGATCCCGACTCTCCTAATTGCCCTCACACAAACAATAACCTTATTTTTCTGATTTGACAAGACATGTTCATGCCATCAAGAGTCACGTTTTTAATGTCACATGCACAAGTACAGTGACATGTCTTTCTTGCAAACTCAAAACCCAACAGTGCAGTGATCAAAAACAATGTAATACTAGAAGAAGAAAAACCAACTGACGACCACCACGGACTTCTGTATGCTAGCTATGCTACCAGCTTATAGGAATGAGAGTTAGCATTTAGCAGTCACTTCTTCTAAACCTGAAAAGGGACTACTTCTAAATGTTATGCAGTGAAAACAGCCAAGTATATCCAAATCGAACTTTAGTAACCACATTGTTGGCCCGTTACAATACATCAATCATGACGGATTTGACTAATATATACTTTGTTGGATCAGATTTGTTGAATGTGTGCCAATCCTGCGTCCTTCTATCCCCACGGTCTGCGTTCCATTGACCTATTTACTGCATCTATTGAAGTGCTCTGGATGGGCTGAAATGCTGTCTACCCTGAAGAGACTTTATTCATTGACTTTAAATGCATCAGTTGAAATCTTCCTATTATGACAGCTTGGCTTCAAAGCTGCTACCATACGATACCAATGTTCCAACTATAATGTTGGCTTTACTTATAATGAATAAATCATTATTTTGGAGGGTGCTTCTATTTGTCCTGATGTCCCACTTGATATAGGGTGAGGAAAAGCAGTGTGTTTATTATGTACATTATTTTACACCACAGATCAGATGAACTTGCTTTAGGAAATGCTATGTAAACAGATCACAGGATATTGTATACAGACACGATTTCAAGTTGCAATCATTGTTTAAACAAATGAAGAATAAACAAGTTTCCATAGAAATAATAATATTCCTGTAATTTTGTGGGGTGGAAGATGTCATCGATAGACTGTAGGACCCATAGCTGAATGTCATTAAACGTTCAAATTAACCCTTTTTATGGTGTCTGTGTATAACTGTTATATCAAGCAGCACAAATACAACACCGTGCAGATCCATAGGTATTTAACAACACTAGCCAAGCGGCAATACAATACTTTATGCAGTCTAGTTGATCAGCCACAAGCTGCAAGACTTTTCCTCACCAGCATTTTAGGTTTATTTGACTCTGACCTCAGTAAAAGAGAAGCTGAACTCCCACACGTACACACATAGGACTGACATGTCTCAGTGTGCTCACTGGTCGCTGAAATGTATCACTCACTTGGCCAGCCTAAAGAAACTCAGCTGCTATTGAGTCCAGCAGGAGAAGCTGCAGCTGGGATAACTAGAATATCACATCCCAAACAGCTTTTTGTTGCTGCTCATTTTCATTTTAGACAAACTTTTGCTGTACCTACACACTGAAGAAAGCTGCAAAGGCAAAATGTCTGGTAGGTTATCCCTGGTGCAGTGAAAAGAAAATATTTTTTCAAATGCAGCAAGCTTTATGCATACTATTTTGCTTACACAAACTTGTAAATACAACACCAGAAACAGCAGGAAGTGGAACTAGAGAGTTTTGACACTAGAGTTTCCGTGTTTGCATGTTGTATTGCAGAACAAGAATAACGTTCTAGCCTCTGTGGTAAATGCGGGGAGGTTTGGTCATTTCTTCACAGATTTGTGCAAGAAACCAATTGTGAAATGTCACAGGGGTGTAGAAGGTCGTGATCATTAGAACAGTGAAGTTTACTTCCATTTTTGGTGCTATGATCTGATAAACTGTTGTGTGAGATAAGGGCACTTAAGTTTAAAAAAAAATGTGATTCACCCAAAGAATCCATATTAAAAACCATTGATTGTTTATGTTGGGGATAACAGAACAGTTTAGGAATGTGAAACAGCTTACAAGACAGAGGATACTCTGGGTCTGAGCAATATTGAAAGCTAACTTTGATAAAGTAGGAATATTGCTATTGCCTCATTGGTGCTCTTGGAGGGGTGTTGGGGTCTCAGAAGTTTTCCTTGTTGAAGATGAACTTGACACCAGCCTCAGAATGAGACCGGCACTGCTTCTCCAAGACGTCAGCCAGCTGGGTGGGACCGCACAGGAACACTCCTACTTTTTTCCTGGACACACACACATTAATTACGAATAGTCCACAAGTTGTGAACTATACATGTAACACATTTTACAATTTGAGTACATCTAACTCGTGTCTCTCTGGAATATGCCATTTCTGTTGGCTGTAATTTGGATTAGAAGAGGCTGAAAGGCACTCACTCTGGATGCTTTGTCCCAATAGCAGTAAACTCATTGTCCCAGTTAGGTTTCCCATACAGAGTCTTCTGCTTCAGCCCTGTGATAGGGTCATTCTCTGCCTCATGGTGAACTCTGAAGTGAGCAGCCTTTTGTAAAAAATAATCACTTTTTGAGATTCATTTTGTGATTATGCGTTGTCCCACTCTCATCTATGGGCAATAGTTATTCAGTTTGAGACAACGCACATTTTTTAGCTTTCATCCTTGTACATACAACATAAATATGTGTGTGTTAGTGCTGTGTATCTGTACATTGGTGTGTCTTTTGAGTTGAAGAAAATGTTAGTTCTCATCAGTATTACTCTGAAAAGCAGGGGCACAACTTTCACTGGGAACGGGGGGAGGACCACATTCTGAAATTGCATTTTTGTCCCACACAGTTTTATCATTGGAATGTGATACAAAATGTGGCGACGGTGTGCTTTAGGACCATGCGGACATCTCCATGCGGTCGGGTAGGCTGTTTGGAGTGTTTTGTCCGACTGGATATGCATATATTTTTTAATGATGTCCCCCCCACTTCTAAAACCAAAGTTGCGCCCCTGCTGAAAAGTGTGGTGTGCTGACCTCGGTCTCTTTCCAGCGGGTCAGGTAGATGTTGTAGCTGAGGAAGTCCACCATGCCTTTCTCTGTCATCTGTCCCTCCAGAGACTGCAGCAGGTCAGCAAACCACTCAAACGCCTGGGTCTCAGGACACAGCCAATAGAAGTAGATCTGGCATAGAGGAGATGGAAGAAAGATTGTCCGTTTCACATATTGGACAAAACAAAGCTCTGACGAAGGCCTTGAGGCCGCAACGTGAAGCTTAATAAAGAGCAGTGTGCGGGTTTCTTCTTTTTCCTCATCTTATTCAACTGTTACCGTGCACCAGCAACAAAGATAGCTCAGATGTGTGAGTGCTCTTTTGAATTTTGAATCACATATTGGACATATAACAAGGAGTGAAGAGCAGACTAAAGGAACGATGTAAACGTTGAAAATAAATGAACATTGCACTCATAGCAGTGAGATTTTCTCTCACTTGATGAATTGAAATAGAAAAGCAAATCACAATGCAATGAAGAACATTTCAGCTGAAACATTGGTGGAATGAAATGGGGAAGTACCCTACACTGCAATTTAGAAAGACAATAAACCAGACAGACAGAGCCCCTCTCTCACCTTCTTGGTAAAGACGTTCTGGTTCTCCTGGATGTGTTTGTACCACACTGACTTGAGGACGGAGGCGAAGGGGGTGACCCCAATGCCAGCACCCACCAGCATGACCACTTCATAGCCGAACACGTCCTCACTGGCAGTACCAAACGGGCCATCTATCGCCATTCTGCATACAAGGAGAGAGTTACAGTCATATAACAGTTTAATAGTCTTCTAATTACATTTATATGGTAAAAACATGAAATAATCTAATATACTGGATACTTTCTGGTTAAACAATTACACAATGTTGCCATTACTGAAATGTACTACTCCTGAAAACCACATTTCCTCTCTTATGGCACTTCCCCTCACCGTTATTTCACAGTAAAAAGAAAACACTACTACCCCATCTTCACATTCTAAATGACAGCCCACTAACGACACTATGATGTCAAGTAGCAACATTAAGCGCAGAAATAGCAGTATAAAAACCGAATTAACATTCAACCTAATGGATATTTAACCGAAGATTAGTTAAGGGGACGGGGTCGTACAAAATGTTTGCTCTCTGCATTCAAGCACGTACTTGGGCAGTTTCCATGCCTCCTGGGTCTCGTTCTTGTCCCCTCCGCAGGCCTCGTACAGGCCCTGGGTCCAGTCGCCCACGATACGGATGTGGACGCTGAAGTGATCCTCCTCGGGGGCGGAGGTGAGGGTGAAGGGATGCCACTCCAGCTGGGAGACGCAGGGACACTGCATAAAGACGTACTGGCCGACCTCCATCCTGAAGCCCTTCCTCTTCATCTGGAGCTCCAGGGTCTTGGACGGGTGCATCACCACCTGGAGAGGAGGAGGATGGGAGAAAAACAAGATGGAGGCCAAAAGAGACAACTAACTGTTGGATGAGTAGACGTGAACTGCATAGTGCATGATTCTGGTTATTGGCCAGGGCTGCCTTCTAACAAGGACGACTGTCTCAATCACGCTGGCTTTGAATTTAAAAGAAATTGGCCGTTAGAGAAATTGCCTGTTGGGAATGTACAAGCTGGCTTGATGAACAGTACTGACCTTGGTGATGACCACCTTCTGTTGGGAGCGGTAGAATCGGACCAGTCTCTCACACACATACAAGATCATAGGCCCCACCACCCACTTCCATGTCTGAAGAGGAAACCGACAGAGAAAATGTTATTTACATAAAAGAAGCAGCACACTTAAGTCATGTAAAAAACCAAACTGTCATAGCTCACCATAGGAGGGTTCCCAGCAAACTCTGGCTTAGGGCAGAAGGTCCCGTTCTTTCCCCATGACTCAAACTGATCTGCACACTGCGATGGCTTGTTCTCCAGGAGACTTGTAGCGGTCTGCCCTCTGACAATTCGCCTGTGGCAAACCGTATTAGAAAGATTTAAACATAAAACGGTAGGGCTTTACCTGCAGGTATAATGCTTTTATTACTTGTTATAAGCATGTATGAACCCCTTTAATATCTTAAAATGAGGCTAATAATATGTTATGTCTCTGTAGGAAATGTCCAACTGACTCAAAAGGGGTATTATGGAGAAACAATGAATGTGCACACATTTTTGTGAGAGTTTTAACTGACTCACCCGAAGCCGTGGAAGACGAGTCCGATGAAGAAGATGATGAAGAGGTGATGGGTGTACCAGAAAACCTCGAAGTATGACCTGCGGATGACCTCCATGGATGATGTAATGATGAGGATGAGGGCCAAGGTGATGACCACGCCCGTTAACCCCGCGATGGTAGTGAACATCACTATGGTTGGGTTCTGACCCAATCAGAGAAGGGGGATTTCAGAGTAATGCAGTCATGTTGTTGCCTCGGAGGGAGTGTGGAGGCTGTGTTTGGGACTATCTGCTCAACCTATTTAGGGAAGTCGGTAATGTTCAGAAATGCTTCCTTCTGACTCAGTATAATGAACTTGCTTTAATATTACAAGAAGTGGGACATTTGCTGACCATTTTACGATCTGTTTTAGTCATATATTATATGTTCAGAGGAGGCAGCCGATGAGTAATGAAGGAGTCATAGTGTGTTATGGGCTGAGGAACATAGAAATACATTATAATTCTATTCATTCTATTTCTATGCTGGGGGATTCCTCTCTGTCATAATCTGCTATCAAGTGTCAACATTCTGTCCTTGGTCAGAACTGACCTCTTGACATAGCTACATTAAATACAGAATACTCTGTAACACTTTATGCATTCCTAAAGCCTTTGTAACACTACATAAGACATTAGAACGTGTCCTAGGCAGTTATAAACATAATGAACACAGTGTCCTAGGCAGTTATAAACATAATGAACACAGTGTCCTAGGCAGTTATAAACATAATGAACACAGTGTCCTAGCAGTTATAAACATAATGAACACAGTGTCCTAGGCAGTTATAAACATAATGAACACAGTGTCCTAGGCAGTTATAAACATAATGACACAGTGTCCTAGGCAGTTATAAACATAATGAACACAGTGTCCTAGGCAGTTATAAACATAATGAACACAGTGTCCTAGGCAGTTATAAACATAATGAACACAGTGTCCTAGGCAGTTATAAACATAATGAACACAGTGTCCTAGGCAGTTATAAACATAATGAACACAGTGTCCTAGCAGTTATAAACATAATGAACACAGTGTCCTAGGCAGTTATAAACATAATGAACACAGTGTCCTAGCAGTTATAAACATAATGAACACAGTGTCCTAGCAGTTATAAACATAATGAACACAGTGTCCTAGGCAGTTATAAACATAATGAACACAGTGTCCTAGGTAGTCATAGACATAATGAACACAGTGTCCTAGGCAGTTATAAACATAATGAACACAGTGTCCTAGCAGTTATAAACATAATGACACAGTGTCCTAGGTAGTCATAGACATAATGAACAATGAAAATCTGTAGCTAATAGAATACTCACGGTCTGGTCAGTCCTGATGGGGTTTAGGTAGGAGGCATTGTCTCCGTTGCCAATCTGGGACAGCACAAAGGGCAGAGAGCTGCTGTTCCTGTACAGCTGGGCTCCCATGAACCACTCAAAGTTAAACAGGTGGGCGATGATGTGGACCGCTAGGCAAGGACAAAGGCAAAGTAAAGATTACAATCTGTACAGAGACATCTGTTTGATGAACAATGAAGATGAACAATGAAGACGAATGAAGACGATCAAAGGCAAATGTAAAGCAAACTAAGTGAGTGAGTAGGGTACCTGTGTGAAATGCTATCATGTAAGCCACCAGCTTGTGAAAGGTGATGTTTCTGTCCAGTTGTCGAGCAGCTGTGCGACTGCAACACTGAACGTGTAGGAAACGTTTGAAAAAATGTGATACAGCTATTATTTATAGATAACTACCCATACACATTTGAATTAAATAGGGTCAGGGTGTGTCTGTGTTACCTGAATGGAGCCGCGGAGGAAGGACAGAAGGTTCCGGCAGACTGGCAGCAGAATAAGCATACAGTTAAAGTTGAGGCAGGCTGCAGGAGCCCTGGCCCAGGAGAGGGCATCCTGAGGAGAGTGATAGTAGGGTTAGATAGAGAGGGGGAGAGGGAGATTTAAACTTCTGGTTACTGGTTTCAATTGAAAGCGGCCCTCAGGGACTGAGCAGGAGTGAGAGGGACGTAGAGTAGAGTGCAGACTCAGTTTCACTTCTGGTCATTGCTACTTTTAGTTCAGCCACCTGGGCTTCCTGTGAGGAACATGTAGTCAGTTGTGCACACAGCTGTAACCACAGAGTAAAGATCTCACATCAACTTGTGACTCCTGTTTTGTTTCAATCTCTGTCAGACATAATATGGACGACACATATTCAATATGAATGACCTACTAACTGTACAATATACATGTATAAAAATAAAATAAGAATAAAGGTCTACGTGCTAAATATGTAATACAGCCAGTTAACAGTTGGCCTGAGGCCAGCACTCCAGGTTTGGTTCTGGGTTGCCAAGATGTCTAATACACTAAGAGCAGAGTATGAAATCTTAAACTGACCTCCATTTCTTAAATCATTTCTTAAATAGAAAATCTAAGGACTTTGGTTCTCAAACTTACCCCAAGAAGGACCCGTGTGTAGAACCATCTCTCAGTAAGGAAGTTCATGTAGAACTGGACAAACAGGTAAGCGTTGATTCCCAGCCATACCAGCTAAGACAGACCCAATTCACCTGGTTAGATCAGTAGGACATTACACCCCAAAACAGAAATGTAGAGTAATTATAGAATTTAATTTGACAGACTTACAATGACAAAGACCGAAAGTCCCTCGTTGGCAGCAAAGTTGCCCATGTGAAATGATGATTGAGTGTATGTGTGTGTGTGTGTGTGAGAGAGAGAGAGTGAGAGTGAAAAGTGGAAGGGGGACAGTGATGTGCTGAGTTATATAGACTACTGCACTAGAGACCAGGACATGTGGTTTCCACCACTACCCCTGTGAGTGAGGGTGCATCTCAATAGTCTAACACTGCTTCCTCTTTTCTTCTCAACTTCCTCATCTGCACTGATCAAAGGTGAAAGCAACATGGTGATTACCTTTATCAGGTATTTGCTTTAACCTGTCCAACTCTATCCAATGACATATGTGCAGACCCACTGGGCACAGACGTCAATTCAACATCTATTCCACGTTGGTTCATTGAGATTACGTGGAAACAGCGTTGATTCAACCAGTGTGTGCCTAGTAGGGATGAAGGAAAGGAGGAAAGGAAGCCACTTCAGTATGAGATGCACCCATACTGCATGCTATTTCATTAGGGAAGTACATGTAGCAACCTCTTTTGTCATCCCAAAGTATTGCACCATGACAGTCTTTTATTTCTGTATTTGACCATCGGCTGGCCCACTTTCTCTTCCAAAAGGAAGTCATCTCTCCATGGCGACACAGTGACTTTAATGCAGCAGAAGTGAAGGATTTCCACAGGAGAAGTGAAATCTCTAATCAAGTTGTATGTAGTTTTTCATTTAAAAAAAACAAGTATATACTGTATTTAAATGTGTATGTAAATATGTAAAATATGAAAGACAAACTAAACCTATATCAGATAATGAGGTCTAGTCATTATTCTAAACTAGTTTGATTGCATTGCTTTTTCAGTCAGAATAAGTGAAAATATCATGAACTATTAAATATTCCAAAGAAGTAGGCCACAAATGGTGAGACGTTGATCTAAGTCAAGCAGACAACAACCCTGTGAGAGCCCCTTATGACCACAAGAGGTCGCTATACTACATCAGTTCTTCAATGGACCTATCCTACTCTTACAAGTACATGTTCTTGACTCATTTGGACAAGACGTTAAAAAGAATGGTCAAAGGGGACGTAATTAATTTCACCATTTAAAAGTGTGAATTAACTAATGCAAAATTAGATCATTCAATGTCTGTGAATTTATACCTCTCTCAGCAAAACCGCTGTAGAATCGTCCACTGCGTGTGTCCTAGTAAGATATAATATATTGACTTAATGTGATTCTACAGATTGATGAAAGGGAAATGGAGGACAGACAGAAAATCATTATTCTCCTATTCTCTTTGCCTTTGAAACCTCAATGTAGTTGGAGCCAGTCGCACTGTGAGTCACATAACATGAACAGACTGTCATTAGACTCATTTACAGTAACCGTACTTCTATGAGTAGGCCTACAGAATTGCAATGAGTTGTTACCTGACTGTATTCTTATACTAGTCTGCCATAGCGATAGCATTCACTCCAGCTGTAGCTCAACATTATGAAGACTATGACGTGAAAGCACTAGTACTTGTACGGATGCCCAACAAAACAATACAGCCTCTGAATCAGCGGAGGCTGCTGAGGGGAGGACGGCTCATAATAATGGCTGGAACAGAGCAAATGGAATGGCATCAAACACCTGGTTTGTTTGATGTATTTGATACTATTCCATCGATTCCGCTCCAGTCATTACCACGAGCCGGTCCTCCCCAATTAAACCGTTTTTCAATTGCTAACATGCATTGTCAAAACTCTTCATACAGTCAGCGAAACAGAAATGTATGTGGACCAAACTGTGAATAATTGTTCATTGCTTTCACACAAAATGCATTCAATGATGTCATGTGTGCTCCCTCTCCGGCCTCTAGGTCATTATGGCGCACACCTGTCACCATCGTTACGCGCACCTGCGCGTCATCAGACTCACCTGGACTCCGTCACTTCCCTGATTACCTTCCCTATATGTCACTCCTTTTGGTTCCTTCCCCAGGCGTTATGCTTTCTGTTTCAGTGTCATGTCTGTGCCTTGTTCGTGTTTCTTGTTTTGTATTATGTTGTGTTTATTTTATTAAAACACCCACTCCCTGAACTTGCTTCCCGACTCTCAGCGCACATCGTTACAAATGACCACATTCTCCGAAATCCATGAACTCTTTTCTCATTCATACTCCACCACCTGCTAAACTATATACAGTCGTATGAAAAAGTTTGGGCACCCCTCTGAGGCTGCATAATAATTTACTCTGTCGTCACAGAAAATGATCACAGTGGCATGCCATTCATTTTCTAATAAAAGCTGAGTACTGGGGTATTGTCCAGACAAAGATTTTTAGTGTAGCAATATTAAGTTGTATGAAATTAAATCAGATGTGAAAAATAGGCTATGCAAAAATGTGGGCACCCTTGCCATTCTGTTGATTTGAATACCTGTAACTACTTAGCACTGATTAATTGGAACACACAATTGGTTTGGTGAGCTCATTAAGCCGTGAACTTCATAGACAAGTGCATCCAATCATGAGAAAAGGTATTTAAGGTGGCCAATTGCAAGTTGTTGTTCTCTTTGACTCTCCTCTGAAGAGTGACAACATGGGGGCCTCAAAACAACTCTCAAATGACCTGAAAACAAAGATTGTTCAACATTATGGTTTAGAGGAAGGCTACAAAAAGCTATCGCAGAGATTTAAGCTGTCAGTGTCCACTGTGAGGAACATAGTGAGGAAATGGAGGACCACAGGTGTAACAGTATAACTTTAAACCGTCCCCTCGCCCCGACACGGGCGCGAACCAGGGACCCTCTGCACACATCAACAACTGACACCCACGAAGCGTCGTTACCCATCGCTCCACAAAAGCCGCGGCCCTTGCAGAGCAAGGTGCAACACTACTTCTAGGTTTCAGAGCAAGTGACGTAACTGATTGAAACGCTAGTAGCGCGTACCCGCTAACTGGCTAGCCATTTCACATCCGTTACACTCACCCCCCTTTCAACCTCCTCCTTTTCCGCAGCAACCAGTGATCCGGGTCAACAGCATCAATGTAACAGTATAACTTTAAACCGTCCCCTCGCCCCGACCCGGGCGCGAACCAGGGACCCTCTGCACACATCAACAACGGTCGCCCACGAAGCATCGTTACCCATCGCTCCACAAAGGCCGCGGCCCTTGCAGAGCAAGGTGCAACACTACTTCTAGGTTTCAGAGCAAGTGACGTAACTGATTGAAACGCTAGTAGCGCATACCCGCTAACTGGCTAGCCATTTCACATCCGTTACACTGGCACAGTTCTTGTTAAGGCCAGAAGTGGCAGGCCAAGTAAAATATCGGAGAGGCAAAGGAGAAGGATGGTGAGAACTGTCAAAAACAGCCCACAGACCACCTCCAAAGACCTACAACATCATCTTGCTGCAGATGGTGTCACTGTGCATCGTTCAACAATTCAGCGCACTTTGCACAAGGAGAAGCTGTATGGGAGAGTGATGCGGAAGAAGCCTTTTCTGCACACACACCACAAACAGAGTCGCTTGAGGTATGCAAACGCACATTTGGACAAGCCAGCTTCATTTTGGAATAAGGTGCCGTGGACTGATGAAACAAAGATTGAGTTATTTGGTCATAACAAGGGACGTTATGCATGGCGGCAAAAGAACACAGTTCCAAGAAAAACACTTGCTACCCACAGTAAAATTTGGTGGGGGTTCCATCATGCTGTGGGGCTGTGTGGCCAGTGCCGGTACTGGGAATCTTGTTAAAGTTGAGGGTCGCATGGATTCCACTCAATATCAGCAGATTCTTGGGAATAATGTTGAAGAATCAGTCACAAAGTTGAAGTTACGCCGGCGTTGGATATTTCAACAAGACAACGACCCAAAACACTGCTCAAAATCTACCCGGGCATTTATGCAGAGGAACAAGTACAATGTTCTGGAATGGCCATCCCAGTCCCCAGACCTGAATATCATTGAGAATCTGTGGGATGAATTGAAGCGGGCTGTCCATGCTCGGCAACCATCAAACCTAACTGAACTGGAGATGTTTTGTAAGAAGGAATGGTCCAAAATACCTTCATCCAGAATCCAGACACTCATTAGAGGCTATGGGGAAGCGTCTAGAGGCTGTTATTTTAGCAAAAGGAGGCTCTACTAAATATTGATGTGATTTTTCTATTGGGGTGCCCAAATTTTTGCACCTGTCTAATTTTGTTTTGATGCATATTGCACATTTTCTGTTAATCCAATAAACCTAATTTCACTACTGAAATATTACTGTGTCCATCAGTTATTTGATAAATCAAAATGAAATTGCTGATCCAAACACCCAATTATTTATAAATGGAAGTCATGGAAATTGTCAGGGGTGCCCAAACTTTTTCATACGACTGTATTTGCAACACGTTTTCAAATGCAAACACACTGTTAAAAACACATTCAAAACAGAATGATGGCAAATGTTTTGCATTTCTGCAGTAACCAGATTGAAACATATGTTTCAATCTCAGCAGAATATTTAATCATTCCAAACACAGCTGATTGCAATTTCAGCTGAAAGCCTACCCAAGTGTCCTGTTCTTAGTCTTGTTACCAAACAGACACAAGAGGACGGCTTGGGAATGATTTCATTTGGAAACATGGATCAAAGAAGACAGGTTGGTGGGGAAAGAAGAGTGGCAGGGAGAGGGAGAATGCATGGAGGACAAAGGAGAGGAAGACAGGTTGGTGGGGAAAGAAGAGTGGCAGGGAGAGGGAGAATGTGTGGAGGACAAAGGAGAGGAAGACAGGTTGGTGGGGAAAGAAGAGTGGCAGGGAGAGGGAGAATGTGTGGAGGACAAAGGAGAGGAAGACAGGTTGGTGGGGAAAGAAGAGCGGCAGGGGGAGGGAGAATGTGTGGAGGACAAAGGAGAGGAAGACAGGTTGGTGGGGAAAGAAGAGTGGCAGGGAGAGGGAGAATGCGTGGAGGACAAAGGAGAGGAAGACAGGTTGGTGGGGAAAGAAGAGTGGCAGGGGGAGGGAGAATGTGTGAAGGACAACGGAGAGGAAGACAGGTTGGTGGGGAAAGAAGAGTGGCAGGGGGAGGGAGAATGCGTGGAGGACAACGGAGAGGAAGACAGGTTGGTGGGGAAAGAAGAGTGGCAGGGGGAGGGAGAATGTGTGGAGGACAAAGGAGAGGAAGACAGGTTGGTGGGGAAAGAAGAGTGGCAGGGGGAGGGAGAATGTGTGAAGGACAAAGGAGAGGAAGACAGGTTGGTGGGGAAAGAAGAGTGGCAGGGGGAGGGAGAATGTGTGGAGGACAAAGGAGAGGAAGACAGGTTGGTGGGGAAAGAAGAGTGGCAGGGGGAGGGAGAATGTGTGAAGGACAAAGGAGAGGAAGACAGGTTGGTGGGGAAAGAAGAGTGGCAGGGGGAGGGAGAATGTGTGGAGGACAAAGGAGAGGAAGACAGGTTGGTGGGGAAAGAAGAGTGGCAGGGAGAGGGAGAATGTGTGGAGGACAAAGGAGAGGAAGAACAAGAGCGGTGGTCTCTGATGAGATAAGGGCCACAATTATTGACCATGTTGTAAACCATAACCATTAAGGGTGCAACCGTTGCATCAGTAATACAAATTTTCAGGCAAAACAGGTGAGATGTGCATCCTTCACTGATAATTGAACTACATATTACAGTGCAGTACAGTATAGTATGTTCACATTTTTACATGTACTGACATTTAGAAATATATTGATTGTTTTGTGTTTTTCAGTAGGATCCAAAGGTTGCCTCCCACAGGAGGGAGAGGCAGAATATTATCAGATGCGCAGGAAATTGCCATTGTTGACATGCTAATTGGCAACAATACAATAAAACTGCGGGAAATTCGGGACAGAGTGCTGGCAGACAATATCACTTTTGGAAATCTGAATACGGTCAGCACAACGACAGTTGCCAGAGTCCCAGAGAAACATAAAATAAGGATGAAGCAGCTGTACACTTTGAGTGAAACGGTGAACGTGTGAAAAAACACTGGTATCAATATGTCCAGGTAAGATGTCTGTCCAATAACCAAACAGGGTACATACACAGCTATGCATAATGTAAAGTACTGTAAAACTGTGGATTTACTGTATTTTAGAGAGTAATGGAGATGGAAGCCAGGCAAACTGCACATACATTCATCTTTGTGGATGAAGCTGGATTCAACCTGGCAAAAACACGCCACAGGGTAAGAAATGTGATTGGACAGAGTGGAGCTAACATCACAATGTGTGCTGCACTGTCCAATGATGGTTTGCTGTTACACAAACCATTCATTGGCCCCTACAACAGAGAGGCTAATTTATTTTCTTGATGACCTGCATAATCGACTTGTGCCAGTGGAGGAGAGAGGGGCAAGAAACTCCCCTACCTTCGTTGTTGTGTGGGATAATGTGGCATTCCACCACTCTGCTGCAGTCACAGACTGGTTTGCTGCACATCCCAGGATGTCAGTACTATTCCTGCCTCTCAGTACTGTACAGTATGAGTGATTATACTATACATGTTGATGAGAACTAGAACCCTCACAGTACTGTACAGTATGAGTGATTATACTATACATGTTGATGGGAACTAGAACCCCCACAGTACTGTACAGTATGAGTGATTATACTATACATGTCGATGAGAACTAGAACCCTCACAGTACTGTACAGTATGAGTGATTATACTATACATGTTGATGAGAACTAGAACCCCCACAGTACTGTACAGTATGAGTGATTATACTATACATGTTGATGAGAACTAGAACCCTCACAGTACTGTACAGTATGAGTGATTATACTATACATGTTGATGAGAACTAGAACCCTCACAGTACTGTGCAGTATGAGTGATTATACTATACATGTTGATAAGAACTAGAACCCCCACAGTACTGTATAGTATGAGTGTTATACTATACATGTTGATGAGAACTAGAACCCCCACAGTACTGTACAGTATGAGTGATTATACTATACATGTTGATGAGAACTAGAACCCTCACAGTTCTGTACAGTATGAGTGTTATACTATACATGTTGATGAGAACTAGAACCCCCACAGTACTGTACAGTATGAGTGATTATACTATACATGTTGATGAGAACTAGAACCCCCACAGTACTGTATAGTATGAGTGTTATACTATACATGTTGATGAGAACTAGAACCCCCACAGTACTGTACAGTATGAGTGATTATACTATACATGTTGATGAGAACTAGAACCCTCACAGTACTGTACAGTATGAGTGCTTATACTATACATGTTGATGAGAACTAGAACCCTCACAGTACTGTACAGTATGAGTGATTATACTATACATGTTGATGAGAACTAGAACCCCCACAGTACTGTACAGTATGAGTGATTATACTATACATGTTGATGAGAACTAGAACCCTCACAGTACTGTACAGTATGAGTGATTATACTATACATGTTGATGAGAACTAGACCCCTCACAGTACTTTACAGTATGAGTGATTATACTATACATGTTGATGAGAACTAGAACCCTCACAGTACTGTACAGTATGAGTGATTATACTATACATGTTGATGAGAACTAGAACCCTCACAGTACTGTACAGTATGAGTGATTATACTATACATGTTGATGAGAACTAGAACCATCACAGTACTTTACAGTATGAGTGATTATACTATACATGTTGATGAGAACTAGAACCCTCACAGTACTGTACAGTATGAGTGATTATACTATACATGTTGATGAGAACTAGAACCCTCACAGTACTGTACAGTATGAGTGATTATACTATACATGTTGATGAGAACTAGAACCCTCACAGTACTTTACAGTATGAGTGATTATACTATACATGTTGATGAGAACTAGAACCCTCTCAGTACTGTACAGTATGAGTGATTATACTATACATGTTGATGAGAACTAGAACCCTCACAGTACTGTACAGTATGCGTGTTATACTATACATGTTGATGAGAACTAGAACCCTCACAGTACTGTACAGTATGTGTGTTATACTATACATGTTGATGAGAACTAGAACCCTCACAGTACTGTACAGTATGAGTGATTATACTATACATGTTGATGAGAACTAGAACCCTCACAGTACTGTACAGTATGAGTGATTATACTATACATGTTGATGAGAACTAGAACCCCCACAGTACTGTACAGTATGAGTGATTATACTATACATGTCGATGAGAACTAGAACCCTCACAGTACTGTACAGTATGAGTGATTATACTATACATGTTGATGGGAACTAGAACCCTCACAGTACTGTACAGTATGAGTGATTATACTATACATGTTGATGAGAACTAGAACCCTCACAGTACTGTACAGTATGAGTGATTATACTATACATGTTGATGAGAACTAGAACCCCCACAGTACTGTACAGTATGAGTGATTATACTATACATGTTGATGAGAACTAGAACCCTCACAGTACTGTACAGTATGAGTGATTATACTATACATGTTGATGAGAACTAGAACCCCCACAGTACTGTACAGTATGAGTGATTATACTATACATGTTGATGAGAACTAGAACCCCCACAGTACTGTACAGTATGAGTGATTATACTATACATGTTGATGAGAACTAGAACCCCCACAGTACTGTACAGTATGAGTGATTATACTATACATGTTGATGAGAACTAGAACCCTCACAGTACTGTACAGTATGAGTGATTATACTATACACGTTGATGAGAACTAGAACCCTCACAGTACTGTACAGTATGAGTGATTATACTATACACGTTGATGAGAACTAGAACCCCCACAGTACTGTACAGTATGAGTGATTATACTATACATGTTGATGAGAACTAGAACCCCCACAGTACTGTACAGTATGAGTGATTATACTATACATGTTGATGAGATCTAGAACCCTCACAGTACTGTATAGTATGAGTGATTATACTATACATGTTGATGAGAACTAGAACCCCCACAGTACTGTACAGTATGAGTGATTATACTATACATGTTGATGAGAACTAGAACCCTCACAGTACTGTACAGTATGAGTGATTATACTATACATGTTGATGATAACTAGAACCTCACAGTACTGTACAGTATGAGTGTTATACTATACATGTTGATGAGAACTAGAACCCCCACAGTACTGTACAGTATGAGTGATTATACTATACATGTTGATGAGAACTAGAACCCCCACAGTACTGTACAGTATGAGTGATTATACTATACATGTTGATGAGAACTAGAACCCCCACAGTACTGTACAGTATGAGTGATTATACTATACATGTTGATGAGAACTAGAACCCCCACAGTACTGTACAGTATGAGTGATTATACTATACATGTTGATGAGAACTAGAACCCTCACAGTACTGTACAGTATGAGTGATTATACTATACATGTTGATGATAACTAGAACCTCACAGTACTGTACAGTATGAGTGTTATACTATACATGTTGATGAGAACTAGAACCCCCACAGTACTGTACAGTATGAGTGATTATACTATACATGTTGATGAGAACTAGAACCCCCACAGTACTGTACAGTATGAGTGATTATACTATACATGTTGATGAGAACTAGAACCCCCACAGTACTGTACAGTATGAGTGATTATACTATACATGTTGATGAGAACTAGAACCCTCACAGTACTGTACAGTATGAGTGATTATACTATACATGTTGATGATAACTAGAACCTCACAGTACTGTACAGTATGAGTGTTATACTATACATGTTGATGAGAACTAGAACCCCCACAGTACTGTACAGTATGAGTGATTATACTATACATGTTGATGAGAACTAGAACCCTCACAGTACTGTACAGTATGAGTGATTATACTATACACGTTGATGAGAACTAGAACCCTCACAGTACTGTACAGTATGAGTGATTATACTATACACGTTGATGAGAACTAGAACCCCCACAGTACTGTACAGTATGAGTGATTATACTATACATGTTGATGAGAACTAGAACCCCCACAGTACTGTACAGTATGAGTGATTATACTATACATGTTGATGAGAACTAGAACCCTCACAGTACTGTACAGTATGAGTGATTATACTATACATGTTGATGAGAACTAGAACCCCCACAGTACTGTACAGTATGAGTGATTATACTATACATGTTGATGAGAACTAGAACCCCCACAGTACTGTACAGTATGAGTGATTATACTATACACGTTGATGAGAACTAGACCCCTCACAGTACTGTACAGTATGAGTGATTATACTATACATGTTGATGAGAACTAGAACCCCCACAGTACTTTACAGTATGAGTGATTATACTATACATGTTGATGGGAACTAGAACCCCCACAGTACTGTACAGTATGAGTGATTATACTATACATGTTGATGAGAACTAGAACCCCCACAGTACTGTACAGTATGAGTGATTATACTATACATGTTGATGAGAACTAGAACCCTCACAGTACTGTACAGTATGAGTGATTATACTATACATGTTGATGAGAACTAGAACCCTCACAGTTCTGTACAGTATGAGTGATTATACTATACATGTTGATGAGAACTAGAACCCCCACAGTACTGTACAGTATGAGTGATTATACTATACATGTTGATGAGAACTAGAACCCCCACAGTACTGTACAGTATGAGTGATTATACTATACATGTTGATGAGGGTTTTATTTTATTATTATTGCAGTACTGGAATTTCAGGAATTAGTTTTTTGTTTCAACTTTTCATTTTTACAAGTAAATTACTATATGCAAAGATATAGAAAATAAAGGCTATTGAAGCAAATGGCTGTGTTTCTGATTCATTCTTGTTACATATACATTACTTTAGTACAGTCAATAAAGTGAAAAGGTGTTATTCTTATTCTATAATGAAACCCTGAATTATGAACTTTTCTCTTTGAAGTTTGAATGATTTTTCACATAAATCATTATGTCAAAGAGAAAAGTTCATAATTCATGTAATGCTCCCTGTTCTTAGTGCTTTTTTAGGTCAGTGTGTTATGAGTGACAATGTACGCTTTCTGAGTGAGAATTGTTGCCAGTGTTATGGTCGAACGAGCTTATTTTGAGACATGTATGAAGTGCTTTGGTGGTGAGAGGAACTGTTTGGCCAAGATGCATGTTGGTAATGCAGACTGTGTGAAGTGTTTTGAGAAAGTGGCTTCAGTATTGACCGATGCTTGTTAGCCATTGAAAAAAATCTGTAAGGTGCTACCAGCCTCCTGTGGTCTGAATGGGAGAGATTGTCTTGAGAAGGGCCATGCGGCTGCAACACGTCCCCCTTCAACTCTCCATTCTATCTAAAGGACATATACTGCCCAGAGCCTATACATAATGCAGGTATGTTGTAGAGGTCAAACTAATCCTGCCTTGTGATTGCTTCACATGTTTTGCCATGGTAACGTGTGTTCATGATGTGTAACACTGCTGCTGTCTCCTAACTCTTAGGCCACACACACACACACAGCCTCTCTATCTCTCTCACCCCATCTAAACCATGCTACTATAGCAATAGAGTTCTGCAGCTGAACGCTGTTCGTCTCTCCCTGTATAGACGGCTCAGTTGTAGCCGTGATACGACAACGCTCCATCTGTCTATGAGCCATATCATCTAGGCCTCCAGCTGCTGTTGTGTCTGCCACTTTCAGGTGACTGAGGCTTATCTTCCCTCTGCAGAAAGGCCATCCCATCTGTAGCAACATGAGACTAATGTCTCTCTCTCTCTCCATCTCCTTCCAGTCAGTCTAACCTGACAACTTCCAAAGCTAGCGATTACTCTGTGCTCTTTTCCCTTGACCCCTGTGATGTGTGTGAGATTGTGTGTGTGAGAGAGAGATGGTTTGTGTTTATGTCCATGTGTCACGAGTCCAAGTATCAGTGAAGCAATAACCAACTAGGCTCTGGTACACTATGTGGAGTCCTGCATTAAACATGTCCTTACTTCTAACTTTATCTCAGTAACCCAGTTACTGGATTTAATCAAATAGGGCTTGTACTCTCTGAGTTAAATTGGATTAAAGAGGGTACAAATGTCAGTTTCCCAATCAATGCTAAATGACGTATCTTCAGTCTACAACATGGAGGCATTCATTTAGCAAATAACATTAAATGCTCCGTGCTCTGTCCTAATTGGTTCCTGATTTGCTCTGAGTAGTGGAAGTGGATTCTGATTGGTCATAAGTGGGGCCCTGCTGTAGTAAGCTGGCTGTTTTGATCAAGGTGATGAGGAGTACTAGAGATATTGTAGAAGGCATGCTAATCAGCTGGTTTTCAATATGTAGCCATGTTGGGGCCAGGCGTGGGCACAGTTGCACTGAATTCAATGAGTTATTTAACGTTTCCTAGTGCCGTCTGAAGATATGAGCCACAGAATATGGGAAGGGGCAGGGGGATATTTATGAGAAGAAAGTACTGGAAATGTCTCAATCATTTCTCCCCAAAAATCTCACACTATGCGATGTAATGTACCCACATGTGACTGATTTCTTTCCATTGGTGTAA